>NW_028253376.1:0-95376 GCF_964263255.1 Lissotriton vulgaris
GGTCATTGGTGTGTTTATGTTGTGTCAAATTGGTCAGGAGTTGATGTGCGAATAATAATTTGTCTAAATGTCTGTTTATTATTCTTTATCTTGCATATTTTGCCTCTGTTTTTGTCTAATAATATTTTGTTTAGACAGCTCTAAAATAATTTTGAGGTCATTTCTTGTAGTCACCGTTTTGACTAATGGAAGGGAAATACGTGCTTTTGCTGCATTTCTCGTTTTTTTCTGGCCGTGACCTTAGAGTACCCCCAGTTCTGGTAAAACACTTGCTCAAATGTATTTAGCTCTTTTTTTCCTGGAATTTAATATGAGTGTAGATTGTGCAAGACAAGTTATTAATCACAAAACATCATCAAAAAGGAATAGAAGGCACGAGAATTTTTAATTACAAGAAATTCGATTTTTTTAAATATTACATGAACTGTGTATGAAAGGGTGTCTCTAAAACAAACTTTAAAAGAAAGATGAGGGTAACATTATTTCAAAGCCGCGATCAATGAACAGCCGTGGTCGCAGTGTGACAGTTTGTGACACGCGATGTACCACAGCGACTCTATGATGCACATCCGGTAGTTCACAGGCTGCCTGGTGTCTGAGGCTCAGGAAGTGGTCAATTTAAAGCTGATGAGAAATGACTGCACGTGGCTCATAGGGTGACAGTACTCTGAATTACTGGAGATCAGGAGGCCTTAAGGACATAGGGTGGTCTGCGTTGTGGCCCATTGCAAGATCTGTGTGGGGGTTGCGGTGCTGCTCTGGAAACAGGTGGTACGAATATAAGTGCACTGACAGGGCATCTGTGGGTTTGTGGGCACTCTTTTGAGCATGCATGTGCCAGTAGTAGAAGCAGGGCTGTTTCTAGGTGTTTTGCCACCCTAGACGAGAATTGAAAAATGACGCCCCCTCCCTTTTACTACCATCTCTCCGCATCTCTCTCTTCTGAAGTTCATGGACTCCTCTCTCGTGTGTCGAGCCCTCCCTTTAGAGCTCCCTACTCTGCGCCTCTCACCCCTCCACTGGTTCATTAACTCTCCCTGAGTCTATCACCTATTGTTCCAGTGTTCCTCGTTCCCTTGCGTTTCTCCTCTGCCTCTCCCCCTACTCTCTCTGCAGTTCTCAATTGCCCCTCTCCCTCCAGTACTGCGTGTTGTTTTACCCCCCTCGCTCCGCCCTGTCCTGGCCCTATTCAAAAGGTCCTGTCCTTCCTGTTTCACCAGCTCGCATCTGTTCACAGGCCCTGCACTCCTGATACCCCCTATCATACCACCTTGTCCCTCAATGATTCCCGCATCACCTTTTTCATCTCTGCTCTTGGTGTGTCTTTTATCTCCACTGACCTTATAGTACTCAATATTCCCCCTTTTTTAACCCATGCCTCCCCATCACCTTTCATCACTTCCTGATGTCAGTGGTCCACACCTTTCACCTTAATTCAACACCTGCCCCTCCCCCGCCTCTCTAATATACTCAATTCTGCAGAGCTCACTGCTTCTCTCAGCTGTGCCCCCGGTGGCATGGGGAACCCCCCACTCCAGCAGCTTAAGCAGAGGCAGCACTGACCCCATGAAATGGCGAACTGGTTCCCACTTAAAAGTGAATATAAAATTTGTGGGCCTCTTCTGCCTGCAAGTCAAAATACCAGTGTTAGGGAATATCAGGAAAGAAGGCGGATGTGTGAAATAATGGGTGCACACATGCAATGACAGATGGATGGATGGAAACAGTATGGCTGAATGGGGCAAGAGGCTACTGTATGGAAAGGTGAAGGGGTGGATGGATGAGTAGAAGGGAGGGGGAATGGATTGACCCTCCGAAGGAAGATGAAAAGCTGAAAGAAACTCTTTTAAGCAAGGTTGGATTTGCACGCTTTGAGAGCTCGGTGTGATTAGAGGTAAGTTACAAGTGAGGGGTCTTTTAATTTTCTGGCTACTCACTTGTGTCCCTTCCTTCAGTACCCCTGCCCTCCATTCACCAGGTCCTGCTCACCCTTTCTTTCTTGCCTGCCATCCCCGCTAGCTTCTCTTCTCCCTGCTTCTGTGCGTGCCTTCCCTCCCTTCAGTGGTTCCTGCTCACACTCTGCTTCTTTCCTGTTGCATTGCCCTTCCTTGCTTCCCTAATACACAAGATGTGTCCCTGGTTCTTGCGTGGTCTGCTTTCTTCCACTCACCCTCTTTAGCAGTTCCTGATTTCTCGTCTTTCTCCAAAGCTCTCTCACCCCCTTTCTCGTCTGCCTCCGCCTCGAGCCCTGCTGCCTCTTCCACATGCACCTGCAAACCATTCTCCACTTGCTGCTGCACTAGTTTGCTCATTTAGACCCCACACCCCCCCTCCTGCCTACTAGTGCCTTAACTAGGGTGCCCAGGGCCCCACTGTGAGCAAGGAAAATAGCCCACGTGGAGTAAAAAAGGAGCTATATTTGGACCCTTCCGTGTCTCGATGCCACTGCACCCACTGCACAATTAACAGCTAGACCTCTGCTGCCCATTTCAGCACCCCTTCCCGCTCCCTCTGTCACTGCGACGCTGTGCTTTCTCTGCCTTCTCGGCCTCCGAGGGGAAAGGAGCTCCGTGGCTGGAAGGGCTGGGGCGGTAGGCCTGTCGCCTCGTGGACTGCCGGGGCCGAGAAAGGCAGAGCTGGTCCAGCGGGTCACAGGAACGGCAGGTCATGGTGGAGCTGTGCACTGTGGGGGCGCAGCAGAATAGCGGATGCACGCTTCTGGTGGAGGTGGACGGGGGGCGAGGGCTGCGAGTGTGTGAAAGTGTGGGGAGCTGTGTGGGGAGCAGTGAGAGAAGAGTGAGCAGCAGATTCTGTGTGAACATTGGGAGGAAGTTGCAACTAGCAGAAAGCGGAGTGCGAAGGTGTGTATACACTGGTACCGCCTGCCGCTCCACACACCACTATGCTAGGGTGCGCTGCGCAGCCTGTACAAACAGATGTGCTTGCACTCACTGCCTTCAAATTAAAAAAAATCCCCCTTTTTGCCGCCCTAGGCGGCCGCCTAGTCTTGCCTAATGGTAGAAACGACCCTGAGTAGAAGAGTTGGAGTTGTGGCAAAATTGGTTTATTGGGACAATCCAGTGAAACGTACAAAGCTTGTCCTCTTACCAAATCGTATATCCTAAATAATCGGCAACCTTAAGGGTTCCCAAATGTCAGAGTTGGTCTGTAGAATATATTTTGACATTATTCGCTGGATGTCCCCTTTAAAGTGCTACATGCAGAAATGCGTGGACGCATCAATACAGGATGGGGAGGGCTCTACAGATCAAAGCTGCAGTCTCATTGGTTGAACAGTAGTGGAGTGCCCCGGGCAGGGCTGATGTGAATGGCCAGAGCTGCTGGCTCAACTACTGCCAATGACCTCGCAGGAGCGGCAGGTCATGGTTAAGACTGGAGGTAATGGGGTAGTGATCTGTTCCTTCTTTTTGGTCTTTAAATTGAACATTTGCTGAGAACATTGGGTAAGTGTTTCTCATATTTACAAGCGGTGGAACGAGAACATATGTTCTATATACTCTATATAGAAAACAGTTGTATGTCAGAATATCATGGGCAGAAATAATGTGTAACATAAATACTGTGTTCTAAATATTCTTCATAAAAATATTGTCCTATTTGGTATAGATTATCTATTATTAACTTCAATGGGGTGTTATTGTCAGGTGACTCAAGCAACTGGTGAACACCCCCACCCACTACGCCGGCCACACGCTTGATCCCGTCTTCTCCTCCAGCAAGCACATCTCCTTCAGCCACTCCACCGGACTCCACTGGACAGACCACAGCTGCGTCCACTTCTCCTTCAAGAAAACTATGACCCACCACCACCCACAACAGGCCTCCTGCAGAAGCTGGAGCAAATTCACCGCTGACCAACTCACCACCTCCCTCAGCCAGAACCCTCCCACCATCACAACGGACCCGAACGAAGCAGCCCGCAACCTCGCACAATGGCTCACCGACTGCGCCGATGAACTTGCATCACTGAAGAAACCACCCAGCAGACCCCACAGCAAGAAAGCCTCATGGTTCACGGACAACCTCATAAAGTCTAAGAAAACCCGCCGCTCCCTGGAGAAAACCTGGCGCCAGGACCAAACAACAGAGAACATGACAGCCCTCAAGAACGCCACCCGCAAGCACCACCAACTGATCCGCACCACCAAGAGAACTACGTACAAACAGCGCCTGGACAACAACACCCATAGCAGCAAGGAACTCTTCAGCATCGTTAAAGAGCTCTCCAACCCCAGCGCCTGCAACAACGACATCACACCCTCGCAAAACCTCTGCGACTCACTCGCCTCGTTCTTTCACCGCAAGATCGTCGACATACACGACAGCTTCGGCACACAGACCAACCACCCGACCATCAAACCAGCACACCCAACCGCCACCCTCTGCACCTAGAACCCGGTCAGCACCGAAGACACCGCCCGCACGATGAGCACCATCCACTCCGGCTCCCCCACCGACCCATGCCCACACCACATCTTTAACAAAGCCGACTCCATCATCGCACTCCACCTCCGCGATGTCATCAACAGATCCTTCGCATCAGCCACCTTCCTGGAGAGCTGGAAGCACGCCGAACTCAGCGCCCTCCTGAAAAAACCCACCACGGACCCCACGGACCTCAAGAACTTTCGACCCATCTTCTCCTCCCGTTTCCTGCCAAAGTCATCGAGAAGACTGTCAACCAACAACTCTCCACCTTCCTCGAGACCAACGGATCCCTCGACCCATCACAGTCCATATTCAGAGCAAACCACAGCACCGAGACCGCCCTCATCGCAGCCACCGACGACATCAGGTCTATGCTCGACAACGGAGAAACCACTGCACTCATCCTCCTGGATCTCTCAGCAGCCTTCGACAGAGTATGCCACCGCACCCTGATACGACGCCTCAGCCACACCGGAATCCAAGGCGAGGACTTGGAATGGATCATCTCGTTCCTCGCCGGTAGAACCCAGAGAGTCCGCCTCCCCCCGTTCCGGTCCGCGGCTACCGAAGTCATCTGCTGCGTCCCACAAGGATCCTCGCTCAGCCCCACCCTCTTCAACGTCTACATGAGCCCCCTCACGGCCATCGCACGCAAACACAACCTCAACATCATCTCCTACGCCGACGACACACAGCTGATCCTCTACCTCACCAACGACCCGGACACCGCCAGAGCCAGTCTCCAGGAAGGAATGAAGGACGTTGCGGAATGAATGAAGCTCAGCCGCCTGAAACTGAATTCAGACAAGACGGAAGTCCTCATCCTGGGACCGTCCCCCTCGGCCTGGAACGACTCCTGGTGGCCACCTGCCCCGGGCACCGCCCCCAAACCCACAGACCACGCACACAACCCAGGCTTCATCCTGGACTCCTCCCTCACGATGACCAAGCAAGTCAACGCCGCCTCATCGTTCTGCTTCAACACCCTGCGCATGCTCCGTAAAATCTTCCGATGGATCCCCACCGCAACCAGGAAGACGGTCACCCTGGCCCTCGTCACCAGTCCCCTAGACCACGGAAACACCCTCTATGCCGGAACCACAGTCAAGCACCAGAATAGACTACAGCGCATACAGAACGCCTCGGCAAGACTCATCCTGGACGTCTCCCACCACAGCCACATCTCCGCCCATCTGAAGAATCTGCACTGGCTCTCCGTCAGCAAGCGAATCACATTCCGACTCCTCACCCACGCACACAAGGCTCTCCACGATGCGGGCCCCAGGTACCTCAACAACCGCCTCGCTTTCTACACACCAACCCGCCAGCTCCGCTCCGCCAGCCTCGCCCTTGCCACCATCCCACGTGTCCGCAAAGCGGCCACCGGTGAAAGATCCTTCTCCTACATGGCAGCCAAGACATGGAACTCCCTCCCCACCCACCTCCGGCTGACACAGGACCATCTCGCCTTCAGGATACAACTCAAGACCTGGCTGTTCGAGCAGTAGCAACCACCCCCCAGCGCCTTGAGACCCCAACGGGTGAGTAGCGCACTATACAAATTCCCTGATTGATTGATTGATTGATTGATGGGTCACACAAAGGATGGACTACAGAAAATGCACATACGCTATCCAAGCCGGTTTGACTAGGAGCTAAAAGTCGACCATGGCATAGATGTTTGTACCAAACTACCAATGCAGCAAGAATGCAAACATTGCAAGCAAGTCCTACCCTCTCTGCAGTATTGTGTCCGCAAAGCATTACTGGATGCAATAATGCTAAATGTTGGACTGTTCAGCACAGTTTTTCAAATATAGTGGTGGAGAAGCAAAATGTCATTAAACAGTAATGAATGAAAGGTAATGGTAATCAAAAATTATATGTCTGAAAAATAACACCAGTTTTAAATATTTTGCCATGGTACAGTCCCGTCACTGTTTCTGTGCCATTTAATAGTCCTTAACTACGCCAGAAATTTTAAAAAAACATCCGAATTTGATATTATGTGCCACAGTGGTGCTGTCATCCTATGCTGATTATGCAAAAAAAACAATTGCTGGACGGAATGCTGGACAATGCAAGCATTCACCCCCAGTCACAAGGATCGGGGTTAAATCCATAATTCTTTTGCTTACCATACCACCCCAGTTTGGACCCAGCCGTATGCAAATTATTCTTGACCCTGTTCCTTGTGGGATCAATCCAGCCCGAACTGCCAAGCCAGGTCCTCCCTGGACCAGAAACAAGCATCCTGGGACCGGTTTCAGGGCATCACCCTTCATCAGCCAGGATAGCTTGAATCCAGTGGTGTAGTGAGCACGGGACACACATCTGGGCATATCATTCCCACTTAGTGTTACATATGCAAAAGAAACAATAGATGGACGGAATGCTGGACAATGCAAACATTCACTCCCAGTCACAAGGATCTGGGTTAAATCCATCATTCTTTTGTTCACCACACCACCCCAGTTAGGACCCAGACGTGGATCCTGTGCTCTCCATGCTACTGGATTCAAGCTATCCTGACTGATGAAGAATAAAACCCCGAAATCTGTCTTAGGATGCTTATTTCAAGTCCAGGGAGGACCTGGCCTGGCAGTTCGGGCTGGACTGTTCCCATTGGACACAGGGTCAAGACTGATTTGATATGGCTTGGTTCAAACTGGAATGGCAGGGTGAGCAAAAAACGATGGATTTAGGCCTAGATCTCTGTACAGGGGTGAATGTATGGCATTGTTCTGCATTCTCTCCATCAATTGTTGTTTTTGCATTTGTCCCCCAGAGTGGGACGGGTATACCCAGACATGGATCCTCTGCTCTCCATGCCACTGGAGTCAAGCTATCCTGGCTAATGAGGGGTGAAACCTCGAAAGCGGTCGTAGGATGCGTGTTTCCAGTCCAGGGAGGACCTGGCCTGGCAGTTTGG
Organism: Lissotriton vulgaris; assembly: GCF_964263255.1. Taxonomy (NCBI): domain Eukaryota; kingdom Metazoa; phylum Chordata; class Amphibia; order Caudata; family Salamandridae; genus Lissotriton; species Lissotriton vulgaris. The sequence continues at coordinate 7,382 of NW_028253376.1, forward strand.
GCTTGACTGTTACCAGTGGGGACAGGGTCAAGACTGATTTGCATTTGGCTGGGTCCGAATTGGAATGGCATGGTGAGCAAAAAAACGATGGATTTAGGCCTAGGTCTATGTACTAGGGTGAATGTATGACATTGTTCTGCATTCTGTCCATCACTGTTGTTTTTGCCTTTGTCATCCTGTGCTGAGGCACATCCGAAGAACATGAGTGTAACCCCAATATTCTAGAGTGCTAATCATCATATTTTAGGTTCAAGCCAAAACATTCAAAGGCACTGATAATAATAAGACGTTTAGTGTCTTTATATAAAGTTTTAACAGGCTCAAAACTACATGTGTATCCCCATTCCATGAGGAATAATTAACCCTTTTCAGTCCCCATTTACCACATGCCGTGTCTGGTAGCTTATTGGACTAATGCTTCCACTGTACGGGGCCTCTGTTCGACCTCATGGTCACATGTTCAAATCCAAGTGGGTCCCCTCAGCCTTTCATCCTTCTGATGTCGATAAAATGAGTACCATTGAGTTGGGTAACATTAAATATCTGTAATTCAGTGCCAAGATACCCTTGGGCTAACATGCGCTTTACAAATACACATGACATGTTATGTTACTTGCTTTAAATAGATGACGAATGGAAGAGGGTGGTTACTGCGACAGATGGTTGCTGTGGTATGAGAAAGAGGGCAGGGGTGGGGAGAGTGCCAAGAGGCAGACCAGGCTGTTGGAAGGCAGTAGGGAGATTTCTAAGCTCCTCCTTGCCGTAGGAACTTTTTGGGTGGGAAATGGACTGCGCTTTGACTGCAAACCCTGGTCAACTAACATACAAATGTCATGATTGGCATTTCCAGCTGATAAAATCAGGTCTGGGCTAGGAACACCAGAGCACTTGTAGTTCAGAGGACCAGTATCCAACCTGGAGATATTGATTGGCATGATCTGGAGTCGCCCCCTTAATGTGTTGACCTACTAAGAGTGCTGTTTAAAGGTGTCAGTGTTCTGATCAATGTGCCACTATGTCAGAGGTGATATCAAAGCCTACAGTTTCTAGTGTCAGATGGGGGTTGAGGATGTTCAGTTGTCAGGAGGCCAGGGACATTGCTTAGGAGTCTACGCAGTGCCAAATTTAAAATTAAAATAAGGCAGGGGCCAAAGATTTTTCTAACACACCCTCCAGTGGTTTTTTTGAGTGCTGAAGCTACCTAGTTTAACCTCATTCCTCTTTCTCCCACCACCCTGCAACTTCCTGTCTCTTTATCTCACTCTTGTAGGCACTAGCACAACAATAGCCCCCCATAGTCCCAATTGGGGGCTATTGTTCTCCCAAGCTCCAGGAGACCCCCTTCCGGCATGCTGCATGGGCAGCGGTCCCCTGGCCTGAGAGCTTCTGCCTGATCGGGAGCGTGGGGGAACAGGTCCCCCACCATGTACTTTGCAGGGAGCCCCTTCTTCGTTACGCCACTGCTTGCAGGTTATGGTTATCAATATAATCGCCATTTGTCACTGTTATCCTATCTTTCTTTTTTTTTCTTTTATGTATTTCTCTCTCTTTCGCTCAGGGCCAAAGTCTGCTGATGAAAAACAAGCATTGGCAAAGCCAATTGGTCTAGTGTTGGCTGCCAACCTACTGCCTTTGCTAATGTTTTTGCAAATCTCTATTACAAATAGATATATATGTAGCAAAGATAGATAGCTAGGGAGGGTTCGAAAACTAGATAGACAGATTGATGGATGGATGGATGGATGGATGGATGGATAGATAGATAGATAGATAGATAGATAGATAGATAGATAGATAGATAGATAGATAGATAGATAGATAGATAGATAGATAGATAGATAGATAGATAGATAGATAGATAGATGGATGGATGGATGGATGGATGGATGGATGGATGGATGGATGGATGGATGGATGGATAGATGGATAGATGGATAGATGGATAGATAGATGGATAGATAGATTAGTAATGTAGCTTAATATCTAAATAAACATGACATACAAGAGCACTGAAAGCACACTAGAAAGACCCACAAACAGGACATATCGGAGCCCTAAAACAAAACTGGTTTACAAGCATAACGATAGTCCTCACCTAAAATACACCCTAACCTGAGATAAGGAGATACAGTTATAAATGCATTTGATTGCGTGCACACGAAAAAGATGACACCTTCTTAAAGAACAGTTTCACAAATTAACACTATTTGGAATGCTGAGAAATAGCGGACATCAGATACATAAATAAAGGCCACGTCTAAGGGAATTTAAACAGCATGAGCAGCAGACAGGCACTGATTAAGGTGAAGGTTCCCTCTGCTCACATCAAAAACAACATGAAGAGCTGGCCTGAAGCACCCAGGTATCCCTTCAGGATCTGAACTAAAGTAAAAATAAAGGAAACATTGGCAAGGCAATGAACAATTTGTGTCTGGTTGTGCTTCTTGTGGGAGGATAGAATGCTGTCACTGAAAGCAAAGTTTGCCAGTGGCTGGGGAGGATGACCCATTGCCTATGCTTTATGTTGTAGTGGGCGGAAGAAAAACGTGAATGGCACTACAGACTAATGGAGGAAGGAACCGTGAATGCCATTGTAGGAAAGTATATTATAAATGCAAAATGTAAAATTCTTGCCTAACGCCAGACAGAAGAAGAAGTCCGGGTTGCCAAAATGAGAGTCGATGGCCACCCACCTCTGCAACCACCAGCTGCAAGAACCTACGGAAACTATTAGCATGATGTGCTGAAGAGTGATCGCAACCCACAAAGGTATTTTAGATTGTTTCTACCGTTTTTAGCCTGATAATGTGTCTCAATCAGTTCCCCTACTACTCGTTTTACACTTCGATTTTCTGCGTTTGACATTAGGCAGCACGCAGTGCCAGGTGTTTGACTTCCATAGCAGTACTTCATAAATATTTCCACACGAGGGCGCTGCATGACAGCTTTACGCATGAAAGCAATTTCCAGGTTGCTCTCGGGAAGGGAATAATGAATGGCACAGCTGTGCGAAGCCATAACCTGCTAGGTCAGGGTGACAAACCGTCCCTACATTTCACTGACTGTCCGTAATTTGGCCCTCACGTCCGGTGTCCGTGAGGATCTCTTTTATGGACGCCTTTTGTCCATAATTAAGGACAGCACTGCTCCCCTGCGAGAAGCCTCAGCCCCCTGATGGGGGCGCCTCGCACTCCTCCTAGAGCACAAGAGCATCCCCACCCCGCTAATTGTCAATCTGTATGCCATACAGAATGACAATGGAGCAGTCTGGGCTGTTAAAAGCATGTGGTGGCCTCCTCCTCAGTGTACAGCAGGACATTCTGTTAGAGCGATAAAAGGTAAAACGCCAATGCTGCAACATGAGAAAACAGTTTATATAAAGAAAGCCTGTGAAGCAAGTCAAAAATACCGGGTTATAGTTCTTTTACTGTCTCGTCATTTTAGAACTGACACATTTTCAATATTATATTCAACAAAGCCATGGTTGCTGCTTATTCATTTTAAGCAAATAACAACCATTGACAAAGCCAATAGTCCTGGCTTGTTGTTGGTGTAATGATACTTGTTGTATTATATATCTGGATGCAATGACAGAAACAACATAATACCAGTTGGGTCGGAACACTATGCTAAGCACTAGATTTTTAGCCTAGGTGTTTTAAGCCACACCCTTAATTACATTGAGTACCCCTTTTGAAGAGACCCCCCCACCCCCGTTTTTTTACCCCACTTAAAGCTTGGAAACAACACCATGTCACAGTCACCTCACGGCCTAGCACTGTGCTACATGCATGACATTAATGACTTCTAAGTTTTCAGATTGCCTATGTGAAAGGCATAGTGTACCCTCCCCCACCCCACCCCACACTTTAGGAACTACAGCAAGGGTAAGTTCTTGATGGGCCTCTTCTGTCTGCAACTCTGCAGACAAAAGCTCAGCTCATAATGTCAAAAGGTGGATGAGTAAATAAGTGAAGGGATGTGTGAATGGCTGTGTGGATTAGTGAAAGAATGAATGAAATGGTGAATGGATAGATAATCAAAGAAAGGATGGATAGATGAGTGAGTGAGTGGAAGGATGTATGAGAGAAAAGGTAAACGAATGGATGGGTGGAACGGTAGATGGATGGGTAAAAGGGTGGATGGGTGAGTGAAAGGTTGGATGGATGAGTGAAAGGGTAGATGATAGGCAAGTGAGTGGGTGGATGGATGAGTGATAGGATGGATGGATTGATGAATTGATAAGTGAAAGATTGAATGGATGGATGGATGAGTGAAAGGGTGGATGTAAGGATTGATGAGTAAGTGAAAGGGGGAGTAGTTGGTGTTGGACAGGCCTCGTGAAGGGGCCGCGTCCTCCCCGCATAATGAGATCCGAGCACCGGCTCTCCCGGTGCCACCAGAAGAAACCACCCCGGCAACCCACAGAAGCACCACGCAACCCGTCACCAACGGGGCGCCTGTCCCCGGACACCACAACATCGGCCGGCCCGGGCCACCATCAGCCGCGTTGCCCCGGCCCAGCCGCCATCTTGGACACTGCACCACGAGGCCGCGTGGCTTCAGCTCGACCCCAACCCTGGGCCCGGCCAGGCCCCGACATCGAGGCACCACCATCCACCCAGGAGGTGAAGAGACCACTTGGCAGGTCAATGGGAGAGAGGAGTGTCGATGGCTCTCCCCCGCCAGGTGCCGATCGCCCCCAGCCTCCCCGGGCACTGGCCCCACCCCCCTGCTGGGTGTCTGGACTCCCTCATCCCGGACCTCCCGACCTCCAAGTGCGAGGGTCCGGACATCAAAGGGCGCCAGACCTATAACTGGGGCAGCTCCAGAGCAGGAAGGCAGTTGTATCCTGGAGTCGAGAGACACCTAGAAGAACTCATCCTTGACGGACTGCTGGTGCTGCCGCAACCCTGCCTTGTGAATCATCGTCCTGCCTGCTGGCGCTGCCGCGGCTTTCTGCAACCTACACCTTCGTCGGGACCTGCTGGCGCTGCCGCGGCCCTCTGCAACCTGCATCCTCGTTGGGACCTGCTGGCGCTGCCGCGGCCCATCCTTGTGTGAACCATCGCCTTTGCCGGCTGGCGCTGCCGCGGCCCTTCTCAAGTGAGACTTATCATCCGAGCCTGCTGGCGCTGCCCGACCTTCCAGAACTCCGAGCTCGAGGATTGTGAGCTATCCATCATACCACCTCAGTACCAGACCGGTACCAAGACTGTCCCGCTACCCTTTCCCTTCCAGAGACTAGAATTGAGAGGACCCTCGTGTCCCGATCTCACTGTATCGCTGATATCCTTGCTTCAAGAATCGTATATAAAGAGTGTTGACCTCATCCTTGTGTGGTGTCCATCTGTGGGGGGGAAGTTACTTGTCTGTACGATCGCTGGAGATGGCCCTCTCTGGAGGCCTCTCCCCTTGTCCTCGGCCGACCCTCCAGGTCCCCGTCTAACATTGGTGGCCAGCGGCGCGATCCGAACCAACGCGTAATCGTACAGAGAGTAACTCACCCCACGACTCAACCACAATGACAACCAAAGAGAGCGGATCCACAGAGAAATTCCAGATGGAGAAACTAGAGGAGTACAACCACCGAGAGTTAAAGCAATTTTGCATAGAACTAGGCATTGCTACCACTGGACTGAGCACGAAAGAGGACTTCAAGCACGCCCTAGAATCTTGGGCAGAAACGGGTACGGCCGTACCCCAAAACCAAAACACCGAGGCGCCAGAAACAAACATCCCTCCGACAGAAGGGAGGAGAGCGGGTCTCTCCCTGGAGGAGATCCGAGAACGAGAGAAAAGCAGACTCCATGAATTAGAGTTGGCACGGCTTCAGTTGGACGGAGAGCTGAAATTGGCGGAACAAAAGATCACTTTAGAACACTATCGGCTCCGAGAGGAGCGGGAAGAGAAACAAAGGCAGAGAGAGCTCGAAGAGAAAAAACTGGCCTACGAACATGAGCGCAAGCTAGCAGAAATAGAGATTCGAAAACAGAATAAAGATCTTGGGGTGCCCGAGCGCCCGAACAACCCAGGCACTGCAGAACCAAAAGTCCACATCCCCAAGGATGTCATCAGAGAATACTATCGGAACGACGATATCCAGCAGTGGTTCAAGGCCTACGAAATAGCCATGACCTCCCACCGGATTGATCGAAGTGACTGGGGAGCCGGGTTATGGGGGAGGTTCGTTAATGAGGGGCGCGACGCCCTGCTGCAGCTCCCGGACCATCAGATGACATCCTATGACCACATGAAGGCCGCCCTCCTTACTCGATACGGACTCACGCCCGAGATGTACCGCCAGCGGTTCCGCGACTGCAAACGGATCCCGGGTACAACTTGGGTGGAGTACGTGAACTATTTCAGCCGAGCCTTCGAGGGGTGGATCAAGGGCAGCCACGTAACAACCTACGAGCAACTCTTTAACCTCATTGTGTGGGAACACGTCTCCAACAATTGCTTCGTCGAGCTCAGGCAGCACCTCCTCGACAGTAAACTGACTGAACCTCGGCAGCTCGCTGCCGAAGCTGACCGATGGGAAAGCACTCGAGTTGCCCGAGGCGGGACCAGTGAGCCAAACAGAACCAACCAAGGTCCCCATCGCCCCCGAGGAGGAGGAGGCCAGGGTCGGGGCAGAGACGCCGTTCCGACGGCTCCCGCCAGCAACACCCCGCCCCCGGCCGGTAGGGGAAACCCCCCGATGCGTCCAGGGTTCCGAGCTAACGTTACTTGCCACCGGTGCCAGCGGACCGGCCACTATGCCAACGATCCTAACTGCCCGAAGAACCAGAGTCCTATACCCCGCCAGGTCGCTGCCGCCGCCCTGGGAGAGGAGCCAGCTCCCGAAGAGTATGAAGAGTACGACCAAGAACAGCCCGAGTGGTAACCCGCCGCCATGTCCCTGGTTTGCGTAGGGGAAAGAGACATGATCCCGCGGGCTCCCCTACCCGCCAACACGAGAAAATACAGCCAGTGGGTGAACATCAATGGGCGCAAGGCCGAAGCCCTGCGTGACACCGGGGCCAGTGTGACGGCAGTCCGCTGTCATCTGGTAACCCCCGAACAGATCTTGCCAAATGTTCTTTGCCCTGTCCGATCAGCTGACAATTCAGAAAGCCTGTGTCGGATGGCCTGCGTCCCCTTCGAATGGGGAGGAGTGTCCGGTATGCTGAAGGTGACTGTCCGCGATGATGCCCCAGTGGACTGCCTCCTGGGAAACGACCTCGAAAGTTCCCCCTGGGCAGCAGTTGAGAGAAGAGAGCACCTGGGGATGTTGGGCCTCCCTGACTGGGCCTGCGTAACGACCCGGTCCATGGTCGCCCGAGCCATTCCCCGTCCCGAAGAACCCGAATGGCCAGCACCTCCGCCCCCGGTCGTCTCGGAGGGAGACGCCCTCAGTACTGATCCCCCAGAGCAAAACCACGAAGGGCCCGTTCAGCTCCAGGACCTCCCAGAACTGGCCCAGTGGCGTCAAGAGGGTGGACCCACCCAGGAACAATTCCGGCAAGAACAGAAGACCTGTCCCTCCCTCGAGGGATTCCGGCAGCAAGCCCTCGCCCAGAGCGCGGGAGACACCGCAGGGGCCCACTGGATCTATTGGGACAATGACCTACTCTACAGCGAGCAAAGAATCGTGGAGTTGGGGGCCAGCCGGGTGCTGGTGGTGCCCCTCCGTTTTAGAGACTTCCTTTTGAACCTAGCACACGATGTCCCCCTGGCTGGACACTTGTGACAAGACAAAACATACAACCGCCTGGTAACACACTTTTACTGGCCCAAAATGGGAAACGATGTCTCCAACCACTGCCGGGCCTGCCCCACCTGCCAGGCCAGCGGGAAGAGCGGCCGAAAAATCAAAGCACCCTTGCAACCATTCCCCGTCGTCACCACCCCGTTCGAACGGGTGGGAATAGACATTGTGGGGCCCCTGGACCCCCAAACAGCACAGGGGCACCGGTTCGTCCTGGTCCTGGTGGACCACGCCACCCGCTATCCCGAGGCCATTCCTCTCCGGATCGTCACAGCCCCAGTGGTAGGCCAAGCCTTAATGGGGATCTTCTCTCGAGTGGGCTTCCCCCGGGAAGTCGTCAGCGACAGGGGCACAAACTTTATTTCCAAATACATGAAGTCTCTTTGGTAGCAGTGCGGGGTTACCTATCGTTTCACGACCCCCTATCACCCGCAAGGAAACGGACTGGTCGAGCGGTTTAACCGCACTCTCAAGGGAATGATCATGGGCCTGGAGGAACCCCAGCGCCGCCAATGGGACGTGCTGCTCCCGTGCCTCCTCTTCGCCTACCGAGAGGCTCCCCAGAAATCCCTCGGTTCAGCCCCTTCGAGCTCCTGTACGGACACCCTGTCCGGGGTCCCCTCAGCCTGGTCAAAGAAGAATGGGAGATGGCCCCCCAGAAGAACCCTCCGGATGTGTATAAGTACCTCCTGACCCTCCGCAACCAGACCCGGCGATTCAGGGAACTCACCAAAGCCAATCTTCAGGCCAGTCAGGAGGACATGAAGAAATGGTACTATCAACATGCCTCGTCCATTGACTTCGAGCCCGGTCAGCAAGTATGGGTGATGTCTCCAGTCGAACCTTGTGCCCTGCAGGACAAATGGACAGGGCCCTTCAAGGTGATTGAGCGCAAGGGTCCTGTCACCTACCTAATAGACATGGAGTCCCCCCGGAACCCCCTCCGGGTCCTCCACGCCAACAGACTCAAACCACACTTCGTACGCTCGGAGCTCAGCCTACTGATGGCCACAGATAGTGGGACGGAAGAAGACTCCGAGCCCCTCCCTGACCTACTGAGGACCCGTGAAAAAGATGGCTCGGTGGAAGGGGTCAGACTCTCCGATGCCTTGTCCCCAGAACAACTCCAAGACTGTCGGGCGCTCCTGCTGCATTTTGCGAACCTGTTCTCACTCACCCCGGGGGTCACCCCCTGGTGCCTCCACGACGTGGACACGGGGGATAGTCCCCCTATTCGACACAGGGCGTACCGAGTGCCGGATCGGGTGCACACCTGCATCCAGGATGAAGTCTCTAAAATGCTCGCACTAGGAGTGATCGAGCCCTCTGACAGCCCATGGGCCAGCCCCGTCGTACTGGTCCCCAAAGCAGCCGCCCCGGGCGCCATCCCCGAACTCCGATTCTGTGTAGACTATCGGGGCCTGAACACTGTCACCCGAACCGACGCTCACCCCATTTCCCGGGCAGATGAACTGGTTGACCGTATGGGGGCTGACCGCTACCTGAGCATCTTCGATCTGACAGCGGGCTACTGGCAGATCGGCCTCACCCCCAGAGCCCAGGAAGGATCCGCCTTCTCTACCCCGGATGGCCACTACCATTTCAAAGTGATGCCATTCGGCATGAAAAACGCTCCAGCTACGTTCCAACGGCTCGTGAACCAGGTATTGGCGGGCCTCGAAGAATTCAGTGCGGCTTACCTGGACGATATCGCTGTGTACAGTCGCCACTGGGCTGACCACCTTCATCACCTCCGAGAGGTCCTGCACGCCCTCCAGCAGGCCGGCCTTACCATCAAGGCCAGCAAATGCCAGATCAGCCAGGGGTCCGTGACCTACCTCGGACACCAAGTGGGGAGCGGTCTGGTGGCCCCCCTTCAGCTCAAGATCGCTGCCATCCAGTCCTGGCAGCCACCTGCCACCCAAACCGAGGTCCGAGCCTTCCTGGGGCTCACCGGATACTACCGACGGTTTGTGAAGGACTGTTGGACATGCCTCGTGGAAGGCCCACTCCCTCCCCGCATGACAGGGCACGGACACCGGCTCTCCCGGTGTCACCAGAAGAACTACCCCGGCAACCCGCAGAAACCACCCGCAACCCGTCCTCCCACGGGACGATTGCTCCTGAACATCCCAACATCGGCTGACCCGAGCCAGCGTCAGCACCATTGCCCGGGCCCAGCCGCCATCTTGGACCCTGCACCACGAGGCCGCGTGGCCTCAGCTCGACCCCAACCCTGGGCCTGGCCAGGCCCCGACATCGAGGCACCACCATCCACCCAGGAGGTGAACGGACCACTTGGCAGGTCAATGGGAGAGAGGAGTGTCGATGGCTCTCCCCCGCCAGGTGCCGATCGCCCCCAGCCTCCCCGGGCACTGGCTCCACCCCCCTGCTGGGTGTCTGGACTCCCTCATCCCGGACCTCCTGACCTCCAAGAGCGAGGGTCCGGACATCAAAGGAGGCCAGACCTATAACTGAGGCAGCTCCAGAGCAGGAAGGCAGTTGTATCCTGGAGTCGAGAGACACCTAGAAGAACTCATCCTTGACGGACTGCTGGCGCTGCTGCAGCCCTGCCTTGTGAATCATCGTCCTGCCTGCTGGCGCTGCCGTGGCTTCCTGCAACCTACACCTTCGTCGGGACCTGCTGGCGCTGCCGCGGCCCTCTGCAACCTACATCCTCGTCGGTACCTGCTGGCGCTGCCGCGGCCCTCTGCAACCTACATCCTCGTCGGGACCTGCTGGCGCTGCCGCGGCCCTCTGCAACCTACATCCTCGTCGGGACCTGCTGGCGCTGCCGCGGCCCTCCGCAACCTACATCCTCGTCGGGACCTGCTGGCGCTGCCGCAGCCCTCTGCAACCTACATCCTCGTCGGGACCTGCTGGCGCTGCCGCGGCCCCTCCTTGTGTGAACTACCATCCGAGCCCGCTGGCGCTGCCGCGGCCCAACCTCCCAGAACTCCAAGCTCGAGGATTGTGAGCTATCCATCTTACCACCTCCGTACCGGATCGGTACCAAGACTGTCCGGCTACCCCTTTCCCCACCAGAGACTAGAATTGAGAGGAGCCTCGTGTCCCGATCTCACTGTATTGTTGATATCCTTGCCTCAAGAATCGTATATAAAGAGTGTTGACCTCATCCTTGTGTGGTGTCCATCTGTGGGGGGGAAGTTACTTGTCTGTACGATCGCTGAAGACGGCCCTCTCTGGAGGCCTCTCCCCTTGTCCTCGGCCGACCCTCCAGGTCCCCGTCTAACATTGGTGGCCAGCGGCGCGATCCGAACCAACGCATAATCGTACAAAGAGTAACTCACCCCACGACTCAACCACGATGTCAACAAAAGAAAGCGGATCCACAGAGAAATTCCAGATGGAGAAACTAGAAGAGTAGAACCATCGAGAGCTAAAGCAATTTTGCATGGAACTAGGCAGTGCTACCACCGGGCTGAGCACGAAAGAGGACTTCAAGCACGCCCTAGAATCTTGGGCAGAAACGGGTATGGCCGTACCCCAGAACCAAAACCTCGAGGCGCCGGAAACAAACACCCCTCCGACAGAAGAAAGGAGATCGGGTCTCTCCCGGGAGGAGATCCAAGAACGAGAGAAAAGCAGACTCCATGAATTAGAGTTGGCACGGCTCCGGTTGAACGGAGAGCTGAAATTGGCAGAACAAAAGATCACATTAGAACACTTGCGGCTCCGAGAGGAGCGGGAAGAGAAACAAAGGCAGAGAGAACTCGAAGAGAAAAAACAGGCATACGAACATGAGCGCAAGCTAGCGGAGATAGAAATGCGGAAACAGAATAAAGATCTCGGGGTGCCCGAACGCCCGCACACCCCGGGCCCTGCCGAACCAAAAGTCCACATTCCCAAGGATGTCGTCAGAGAATATTATCGAAACGACGATATCCAGCAGTGGTTCAAAGCCTACGAGATCGCCATGACCTCCCACCGGATTGATCGAAATGACTGGGGAGCCGGGCTATGGGGGAGGTTCGTCAATGAAGGGCGCGACGCCCTGCTGCAGCTCCCGGACCATCAAATGACATCCTATGACCACATGAAGGCCGCCCTCCTCACTCGATACGGACTCACGCCCGAGATGTACCGCCAGAGGTTCAGCGACTGCAAACGGATCCCGGGTACAACTTGGGTAGAGTATGTGACCTATTTCAGCAGAGCCTTCGAGGGGTGGATCAAGGGCAGCCACGTAACAACCTACGAGCAACTCTTTAACCTCATTGTGTGGGAGCACCTCTCCAACAATTGCTTTGTCGAGCTCAGGCAGCACCTCCTCGACAGTAAATTGACTGAACCTCGGCAGCTCGCCGCCGAAGCTGACCGATGGGAAAGCACTCGAGTTGCCCGAAGTGGGCCAAGTGATCCAAACAGAACCAACCAAGGTCCCCATCGCCCCGAGGAGGAGGAAGCCAGGGTCGGGGCAGAGACGCCGTCCCGGCAGCTCCCGCCAGCAACACCCCGCCCCCGGCCGATAGGGGAAACCCCCTGATGCGTCCGGGGTTCCGAGCTAACGTTACTTGCCACCGGTGCCAGCGGACCGGCCACTATGCCAACGACCCTAACTGCCCGAAGAACCAAAGTCCCATACCTCGCCAGGTCGCTGCCGCCGCCCTGGGAGAGGAACAAGCCCCCGAAGATTATGAGGAGTACGAACAAGAACAGCCCGAGTGGGAACCCGCCGCCATGATCCTGGCTTGCCTAGGGGAAAGAGACATGATTCCGCGGGCTCCCCTACCCGCCAACACGAGGAAATACAGCCAGTGGGTGAACATTAACGGGCGCAAGGCCGAAGCCCTGCGTGACACCGGGGCCAGTGTGACGGCAGTCCGATGTCATCTGGTAACCCCCAAACAAATTTTGCCAAACGTTCTTTGCCCCGTCCGATCAGCAGACAATTCAGAGAGCCTGTGTCAGATGGCCTGTGTCCCCTTCGAATGGGGAGGAGTGTCCGGTATGCTAAAGGTGACTGTCCGTGATGATGCCCCGGTGGACTGCCTCCTGGGAAACGACCTCGAAAGTTCCCCCTGGGCAGCAGTTGAGAGAAGAGAGCACCTGGGGATGTTGGGCCTCCCGGACTGGGCCTGCGTAACAACCCGGTCCATGGCCGCCCCCACCATCCCCAGTCCCAAAGAACCCGAATGGCCAGCACCTCCTTCCCCGATCATCCCAGAAGAAGACGCCCTCAGTACCGATCCCCCGGAGCAAAGCCGAGAAGGGCCCCCTCAGCTCCAGGAGCTTCCAGAACTGGCCCAGTGGCGCCAAGAGGGTGGACCCACCCAGGAACAATTCCGGCAAGAATAGAAGACCTATCCCTCCCTCGAGGGACTCCGACAGCAAGCCCTCGCCCAGAGCACAGGAGACACCGCAGGAGCACACTGGATCTATTGGGACAATGACCTACTGTACAGCGAACAAAGAATTGCTGAATTTGGGGCCAGCCGGGTGCTGGTGGTGCCCCTCCGCTTCAGAGACTTCCTTCTGAACTTAGCCCACGATGTCCCCCTTGCCGGGCACTTGGGACAAGACAAAACTTACAACCGCCTGGTAACACACTTTTACTGGCCCAAAATGCGAAATGATGTCTCCAACCACTGCCGGGCCTGCCCCACCTGCCAGGCCAGCGGGAAGAGTGGCCGAAAAATCAAAGCACCCTTGCAACCATTCCCCGTTGTGACCACCCCGTTCGAACGGGTGGAAATAGACATTGTGGGGCCCCTGGACCCCCGAACAGCACAGGGGCACCGGTTCATCCTGGTCCTGGTGGACCACGCCACCCGCTATCCCGAGGCCATTCCTCTTCGGACCATAACAGCACCAGTGGTAGGCCGAGCCTTGATGGGGATCTTCTCTCGAGTGGGCTTCCCCCGGGAAGTCATCAGCGACCGGGGCACGAACTTTATCTCCAAATATATGAAATCTCTATGGCAGCAGTGCGGGGTCACCTACCGGTTCACGACCCCCTATCACCCGCAAGGAAACGGTCTGGTCGAACGGTTTAACCGCACTCTCAAGGGGATGATCATGGGCCTGGAGGAACCCCTACGTCGCCAATGGGACGTGCTGCTCCCGTGCCTCCTCTTCGCCTACCGAGAGGTTCCCCAGAAATCCCTCGGTTTTAGCCCCTTCGAGCTCCTGTACGGGCACCCTGTCCGGGGGCCCCTCAGCCTGGTTAAAGAAGAATGGGAGATGACCCCCCAGAAGACCCCCCCGAACGTGTAAATGTACCTCCTGACCCTCCGCAACCAGACCCGGCGATTCAGGGAGCTCGCCAAAGCCAATCTTGAGGCCAGTCAGGAAGACATGAAGAAATGGTACGATCAACATGCCTCCTCCATTGAATTCGAACCCGGTCAGCAAGTATGGGTGATGTCTCCTGTCGAACCTTGTGCCCTGCAGGACAAATGGACGGGGCCCTTCAAGGTGATTGAGCGCAAGAGCCCTGTCACCTACCTAATAGACATGGAGTCCCCCCGGAACCCGCTGCGGGTCCTCCACGCCAACAGACTCAAACCACACTTCGTACGCTCGGAACTCAGCCTCCTGATGGCAACCGATAGTGGGGCGGAAGAAGATTCCGAGCCCCTCCCTGACCTACTGAGGACCCGTGAGAAAGATGGCTCAGTGGACGGGGTCCGACTCTCTGATGCCTTGACCCCGGAGCAACGCCAAGACTGTCGGGCTCTCCTGCTGCAATTTGCGAACCTATTCTCCCTCACCCCAGGGGTCACCCCCTGGTGCCTTCACGACGTGGACACTGGGGATAGTCTACCTATTCGACACAGGGCGTACCGAGTGCCGGATCGGGTGCGCGCCTGCATCCAGGCGAAGTCTCCAAAATGCTTGCACTCGGAGTCATCGAGCCATCCGACAGCCCCTGGGACAGCCCAGTCGTACTGGTCCCCAAAGCTGCTGCCCCGGGCACCACCCCTGAGCTACGGTTCTGTGTAGACTATCGGGGCCTGAACGCTGTCACCCGAACCGACGCTCACCCCATTCCCCGGGCAGATGAACTAGTTGACCGTATGGGGGCTGCCCGCTACCTAAGCATCTTCAATCTGACAGCGGGCTACTGGCAGATCGGCCTCACCCCCAGAGCTCAAGAACGATCCGCCTTCTCGACCCCGGATGGCCACTACCAGTTCAAAGTGATGCCATTCGGCATGAAAAACGCTCCAGCCACTTTTCAACGACTCGTGAACCAGGTGTTGGCGGGCCTCGAAGAGTTCAGCGCCGCCTACCTAGACGACATCGCTGTATACAGCCGTCACTGGGCAGACCACCTCCACCACCTCCGAGAAGTCCTGCAAGCCCTCCAACAGGCCGGCCTTACCATCAAGGCCAGCAAATGCCAGATTGGCCAGGGGTCCGTGACCTACCTCGGACACCAAGTGGGGAGCGGTCTGGTGGCCCCCCTCCAGCTCAAGATCGCTGCCATCCAGTCCTGGCAGCCCCCCGTCACCCAAACCGAGGTCCGAGCCTTCTTGGGGCTCACCGGATACTACCGACGGTTTGTGAAGGACTATGGCAGCATTGTGGGGCCCCTCACAGAACTCACATCAAACAAAAACCCTAAAACAGTCAACTGGACCCTGGACTGTCAAGCGGCCTTTGAGAAGCTGAAGGCCGCCATGTGCACTGCCCCTGTGCTCCAGGCCCCCGACTACAGCCGGGAATTCATCGTCCAGACGGATGCCTCAGATCAGGGCATTGGGGCGGTCCTCTCCCAACTCAACGCCGAAGGAGTCGACCAGCCAGTGGCTTTCATCAGCCGACGCCTGCTGCCCCGTGAATAACGCTGGAGCACCATCGAGCGGGAGGCCTTCGCCGTAGTGTGGGCCCTCAAAAAGCTCCGGCCCTACCTCTTCGGCACCCATTTCCGGGTACAAACAGATCATAGGCCCCTGCAATGATTGATGCAGATGCGGGGGGGGAGAATCCAAAACTACTTCGATGGTCCATCTCCCTGCAGGGGATGGACTTCACTGTGGAGCATCGTCCAGGCCAGGACCACGCCAACGCGGACGGCCTGTCACGCTTTTTCCGCCTCGACGAGGAGAGTACCCAAGAGGATGGGTGACTCTCCCCGCCTTCAGCTGGGGGGGACGCATGTTGGACAGGCCTCGTGGAAGGCCCTCTCCCTCCCCGCATGACAGGGCACGGACACCGGCTCTCCCGGTGTCACCAGAAGAACTACCCCGGCAACCCGCAGAAACCACCCGCAACCCGTCCTCCCACGGGACGATTGCTCCTGAACATCCTAACATCGGCTGACCCGAGCCAGCGTCAGCACCATTGCCCGGGCCCAGCCGCCATCTTGGACCCTGCACCACGAGGCCGCGTGGCCTCAGCTCGACCCCAACCCTGGGCCCGGCCAGGCCCTGACATCGAGGCACCACCATCCACCCAGGAGGTGAACGGACCACTTGGCAGGTCAATGGGAGAGAGGAGTGTCGATGGCTCTCCCCCGCCAGGTGCCGATCGCCCCCAGCCTCCCCGGGCACTGGCTCCACCCCCCTGCTGGGTGTCTGGACTCCCTCATCCCGGACCTCCCGACCTCCAAGAGCGAGGGTCCGGACATCAAAGGAGGCCAGACCTATAACTGGGGCAGCTCCAGAGCAGGAAGGCAGTTGTATCCTGGAGTCAAGAGACACCTAGAAGAACTCATCCTTGACGGACTGCTGGCGCTGCCGCAGCCCTGCCTTTGAATCATCGTCCTGCCTGCTGGCGCTGCCGCGGCTTCCTGCAACCTACACCTTCGTCGGGACCTGCTGGCGCTGCCGCGGCCCTCTGCAACCTACATCCTCGTCGGGACCTGCTGGCGCTGCCGCGGCCCTCTGCAACCTACATCCTCGTCGGGACCTGATGGCGCTGCCGCGGCCCTCTGCAACCTACATCCTCGTCGGGACCTGCTGGCGCTGCCGCAGCCCTCCGCAACCTACATCCTCGTCGGGACCTGCTGGCGCTGCCGTGGCCCTCTGCAACCTACATCCTCGTCGGGACCTGCTGGCGCTGCCGCAGCCCCTCCTTGTGTGAACTACCATCCGAGCCCGCTGGCGCTGCCGCGGCCCAACCTCCCAGAACTCCGAGCTCGAGGATTGTGAGCTATCCATCTTACCACCTCCGTACCGGATCGGTACCAAGACTGTCCCGCTACCCCTTTCCCCACCAGAGACTAGAATTGAGAGGACCCTCGTGTCCCGATCTCACTGTATCGTTGATATCCTTGCCTCAAGAATCGTATATAAAGAGTGTTGACCTCATCCTTGTGTGGTGTCCATCTGTGGGGGGGAAGTTACTTGTCTGTACAATCGCTGGAGACGGCCCTCTCTGGAGGCCTCTCCCCTTGTCCTCCGCCGACCCTCCAGGTCCCCGTCTAACAAGGACTATGGCAGCATTGTGGGGCCCCTCACAGAACTCACCTCCAAGAAAAACCCCAAGACCGTCAACTGGACTCCGGACTGTCAAGCGGCCTTCGAGAAGTTGAAGGCCGCCATGTGCACCGCCCCCGTGCTCCAGGCCCCCGACTACAGCCGGGAATTCATCGTCCAGACGGATGCCTCAGACCACGGCATTGGGGCAGTACTCTCTCAACTCAACCCCGAGGGAGTCGATCAACCAGTGGCCTTCATCAGCCGACGCCTGCTGGCCCGAGAGCAGCGCTGGAGCACCATCGAGCGGGAGGCCTTCGCAGTAGTATGGGCCCTCAAGAAACTCCGGCCCTACCTCTTCAGCACCCATTTCAGGGTACAAACAGATCATAGACCCCTGCGATGGTTGATGCAGATGCGGGGGGAAAATCCAAAACTGTTGCGTTGGTCCATCTCCCTGCAGGGGATGGACTTCACTGTGGAGCATCGCCCTGGCCAAGACCACCTCAACTCGGAAGGCCTGTCACGCTTTTTCCGCCTCGACGAGGAGAATACCCAAGACGATGGGTGACTCTCCCCGCCTTCAGCTGGGGGGGACGCATGTTGGACAGGCCTCGTGAAGGGGCCGCGCCCTCCCCGCATAATGAGATCCGAGCACCGGCTCTCCCGGTACCACCAGAAGAAACCACCCCGGCAACCCACAGAAGCACCACGCAACCCGTCACCAACGGGGCGCCTGTCCCTGGACACCACAACATCGGCCGGCCCGGGCCACCATCAGCCGCGTTGCCCCGGCCCAGCCGCCATCTTGTACACTGCACCACGAGGCCGCGTGGCCTCAGCTCGACCCCAACCCTGGGCCCGGCCAGGCCCCGACATCGAGGCACCACCATCCACCCAGGAGGTGAAGAGACCACTTGGCAGGTCAATGGGAGAGAGGAGTGTCGATGGCTCTCCCCCGCCAGGTGCCGATCGCCCCCAGCCTCCCCGGGTGCTGGCCCCACCCCCCTGCTGGGTGTCTGGACTCCCTCATCCCGGACCTCCCGACCTCCAAGTGCGAGGGTCCGGACATCAAAGGGCGCCAGACCTATAACTGGGGCACCTCCAGAGCAGGAAGGCAGTTGTATCCTGGAGTCGAGAGACACCTAGAAGAACTCATCCTTGACGGACTGCTGGCGCTGCCGCAGCCCTGCCTTGTGAATCATCGTCCTGCCTGCTGGCTCTGCCGCGGCTTTCTGCAACCTACACCTTCGTCGGGACCTGCTGGCGCTGCCGCAGCCCTCTGCAACCTGCATCCTCGTCGGGACCTGCTGGCGCTGCCGCGGCCCATCCTTGTGTGAACCATCGCCTTTGCCGGCTGGCGCTGCCGCGGCCCTTCTCAAGTGAGACTTATCATCTGAGCCTGCTGGCGCTGCCGCGGCCCGACCTTCCAGAACTCCGAGCTCGAGGATTGTGAGCTATCCATCATACCACCTCAGTACCAGACCGGTATCAAGACTGTCCCGCTACCCTTTCCCTTCCAGAGACTAGAATTGAGAGGACCCTCGTGTCCCGATCTCACTGTATCGCTGATATCCTTGCTTCAAGAATCGTATATAAAGAGTGTTGACCTCATCCTTGTGTGGTGTCCATCTGTCGGGGGCAAGTTACTTGTCTGTACGATCGCTGGAGACGGCCCTCTCTGGAGGCCTCTCCCCTTGTCCTCGGCCGACCCTACAGGTCCCCGTCTAACAGTTGGACAAAAGGATGGATAGATGAGGGAAGAAATAAAGGGGTGGATGGATGAGTGAAAGGATGGATGAGTAATATGGTCAATGGATGGATTCTAGTGAATGGGTAAGTAGATGGGTGGGTGGGTGGAAAGATGAATGGAGGAATAAGTGAAAGGGGGATGAGAGAGAAAAGGAGCATATATGACTGAAAGGGTGAGTGGGTGGAAGGATAAGTGACTGGGTGGATGGATGAGTAAGTGAAAGGATGGCAGGATGGGTGAAAGGGTAAATGGCTGGAAGGATGAGTGAATAGATGGATGGGTGGAAGAGTGGATTGATGAGTGTACAGATGGATGGAGTAAAAGGGTAGATGGATGAATAATGTATGGATGAGTGAAAGGGTGGATGGAGGGATGGATGACTGAAATGATGTATGGAAGGATACATGGTGGATAGGTTTGCAAATGGTTGACTGTGTTTGGATATAGATGGGCACACAAATGGAAGCACAGAATAAATGGTGAAAGATTGAATGAGAGATAAATAATGATTACACCTTGTAGCACCCATTAGCTTAAGTAAAATTTCCTATACATTGACTTTCACGTTTATATGAGTCATTGTCTCTATATAATGTATGTGTGATGTAACGCACTCCAACACCCTGCTTTAAAAACTTGGGATGAGTAACACCATAAAAGAAATTAAATACACCATATGCTGGTGAAAATGATTTTTCCCATGTCTGAACCTCTTTTTATATCGCAGGATAAAACTATTCTTAAACGACATTGGAACAAATTAAAATTGGAGGATTTTTACTATTTGTTGGAAAAAGCACCCCTGGGCCCTATCACCAATGTTGATTGCGGATATGACTCCTTCTGTGAGTGGATCTCCCGCGCCCTCGATTCCTTGATTCCCTTGGTTTGGTCTAAACAGCGCTCAAAAGAGCATAGTCCTTGGTACGACAGCACCTTAGCGTCCCTTAAGAGAGCCTGTAGGCAGGCTGAAAGGCTATGGAGAAAATAGTTTGATCCTGTGCTCAAGGCTTGTTATTCTGCTAAAACGAAGATCTATCATAGAGCGGTATGCAGAACTCACGCAGCCTATTATGCTCAAGAGTTTCTGAATAGCCCCAACCCCTCTAAACTGATATTCAAGTTATTAAAAGACCTCATGGCTAAGAGGACAACGGCAGCAGAAATATGCTCGGACTCCCACTGTGAGAGTCTGGCCTCTTTTTTCCTCGAGAAGGTGCATGCGATCTATCGCACCTTCCCGACTGGCTCGTTGAATCCAGAGCGAGCCAGTTGTATCATGGGAGATAGCGAGGGTCTCGACATTCTGCCTTCCTTGACAATGGATCAGAAAAGGGGGTGGTGATGAACAGAGTGTCTGAATTAAGCAGACCACTCTTACCCAGTCCAAAGATCAGGGCTTGATCCATCACCGTTTTTTAGCTCACTGCACCATCCCAGCTCAGAACCTGGCTACATGCAAATTAGTCTGTTCCTGTCCCAGTGCATAATGGGAACAGGGCAAACCAAACTACCAAGCCAATTCTTATACTGGGAAGGAAACAAGCTACCGGGGACCGGTTTCTGGCATTTCAGCCGTCGTCGGCCCGGCTTGCTTGAATCCTGATGGTGCAATGAGCAAGGGACCGAAGAAGGCTGAAATGCCAGAAACCGGTCCCCGGTAGCTTGTCTCCTTTCTGGTGAAGAATCGGCTTGGTAGTTTAGTCTGCCCTGTTCCCATGATGCACTGGGCCAGGGACAGACTGATTTGCATATAGCCAGGTTCTGAGCTGGGATGGTGCAGTGAGATAAATAACGGTGATGGATCAAGCCCTGATCTATGGACTGGGTAAGAGTGGTCTGCTTAATTCAGACACTCTGTTCATCACCACCCCCTTTTCTGAATCGTTTTTGGCCACTATAGGTGTGGCAGGGTATACTCAGACATGAGTCCCTTTCTCACTGCACCATCAGGATTCAAGCAAGCCGGGCCGAAGAAGGCTGAAATGCCAGAAACCGGTCTCCGGTAGCTTGTCTCCTTTCTGGTGAAGAATTGGCTTGGTAGTTTAGTCTGCCCTGTTCCCATGATGCACTGGGCCAGGGACAGACTGATTTGCATATAGCCAGGTTCTGAGCTGGGATGGTGCAGTGAGATAAATAACGGTGATGGATCAAGTCCTGATCTATGGACTGGGTAAGAGTGGTCTGCTTAATTCAGACACTCTGTTCATCACCACCCCCTTTTCTGAATCGTTTTTGGCCACTATAGGTGTGGCAGGGTATACTCAGACATGAGTCCCTTTCTCACTGCACCATCAGGATTCAAGCAAGCCGGGCCGAAGAAGGCTGAAATGCCAGAAACCGGTCCCCGGTAGCTTGTCTCCTTTCTGGTGAAGAATTGGCTTGGTAGTTTAGTCTGCCCTGTTCCCATGATGCACTGGGCCAGGGACAGACTGATTTGCATATAGCCAGGTTCTGAGCTGGGATGGTGCAGTGAGATAAATAACGGTGATGGATCAAGCCCTGATCTATGGGCTGGGTAAGAATGGTCTGCTTAATTCAGACACTCTGTTCATCACCACCCCCTTTTCTGAATCGTTCCTTGACAATGGAGGCCTTCGATTCCTTGAGCCTAAAAATTAAGTCGGGTTCTCCTGCGGATCCGCTTAAACCGGTTCAGCTTAGGAATATGCTGCCGCTATGCCGTACTCCGGTGTTGTCTCTAATTAACCTGTCACTATCCTCAGGTATAGTGCCTATGAGGTGGAAGCAGGCCGTAGTTACACCTATCTTGAAGAAGGCTACCATGGATCCTCTCAAACCTGAGAACTACCGCCCTATCTCCTTGCTTCCCTGGGCCACAAAAGTTGCTGAGGCCCATGTGAACAGCATCCTGGCAGACCATCTTACCAGAGCCAACATTCTTGACCCCACTCAAAATGGGTTCCGCGCGGGCCACAGCACGAAGACGCCCTACTTTCTATGGTCGAACACGTGCGTTCTGTGCTTGATGCGGGTCGGACTGCGGCACTTTTGCTATTAGATATGAGTGCCACGTTCGACACGGTCTCGCATGGGATTTTACTTCAGCGACTCGAGGAAGTAGGAGTTAAGGGCTCTGCCCTATGTTGGTTTCGGTCTTTTCTTACGGATAGGTCGTTCCAGGTGGCGATTCCACCCGGCAAATCCAAATCTTACCCATTGGCCCTGGGGGTCCCACAGGGATCATCGTTGAGTCCCACTCTATTTAATCTTTACGTTAGCCCGCTGGCTGCGGTCGTCAAGCAATGGGGCCTGACGATGGTCTCATATGCCGATGACACGCAGCTGGCGGTCACGTTGAGTGGGGACTCTGATGTGGAGGCTCTCAGGTTCCGTGACGGTGTACGGGCAGTGGCCAATTGGATGAACTCTAACTGTCTCCAGTTGAATACTAAGAAGACAGAGGTTATGGTAGTCGGCAAGCAAGTGGGGCTGTGGAGCGACAACTGGTGGCCTCCTGAACTGGGTATGACCCCCTCTCCAGTATCGGAGATAAAAAATCTTGGGGTCTGGCTTGATCCAACACTCAGTTTTACTTGCCACACCAAGAGGGTGGCGGCCTCCTGCTATGGCACTATTAGAGGTCTTAGGCCTATACTTAAATTCTTTGATGCCCCCACCAGACAGCTGGTGGTTCAGGCATCAGTGTTGTCCTGGCTGGACTATGCCAGCTCGCTCTTGGCGGGGATAAACCATTCTGAACTCACTTGGTTGCAGCGAGTGCAAAATGCTGCAGCCAGGGTAGTGGTAGGTCTGCCCAGGCGGTGCTCGGTTTCAAAAACGTTGCATTCGCTTCATTGGCTTCCCGTAAATCAGAGGATTAAATTCAAGGTCCTCTGCCTGCATTTAAAATCCTCAAGGGTACGTCCCCTCAAATACTGGCGAATCTTTTAACACCTTATGGGGCATATTATCAAGGGGGTTTATCTCCGCTTTTTTGGCTTTAAAAGCCAAGAAAGCGGAGATAAAATTATCTCCCTATTACCAAGCTGTCGCTAACACCAGTTAGTGACAGCTAAAAGGAGATAGCGACCATCTTGGGCCCCGCATTGCATGTCAGTGATATTTATCACTAATGACATGCAAAGTGGGCGTGTCAAGATGTTAGCGACTGGAAACAGTCCCTAACATCGCTATCTCCTATTACCAACTTTTAGAGATATTCGCGCTAAGCGCGAATATCTCCAAAAGTTAACACCTGCCCTGAGCAGTTCTTAGCCATGTTATCCAATGGGAGGTGGATAACATGGCTAAGAGCATTTGCTCGATAATGCATGAATATCGCTGACTTTTCAGCGATATTCATGCATTGCGGACGTTTTTTATCGCATTTGCGATAAACCTTGCTAATAGCAAGGTTTATCTGCGATAAAAATCGCCGATGTGCGGCGATAATTTTTGTCTCTAAACAAGTTAGAGACAAAATTTATCGCTAGTTGTTGGTAATATGCCCCTATGTTCCTCTACGATCCTTGAGATCTTTGGGTCAGAACCTGGCGGTGGTTCCGCGCTTCAGGTTGAGTAGAACTGGCGGCCGCTCCTTTCGAGTGTTAGCCGCGAAGTGGTGGAACCTCCTTCCTTCTGAGATTCGAGCAATTGATGACCTTCTTCAGTTTAGGCGTGCCATCAAAACTTTCTTGTTTGGTTAATTTTAGGCTATTTCCTCTCCCCTCTTTTTATCGGTGTTGTGTTGTGTTTACCTTCTCATAGCGCCAGGACACCCCTTTGCTGAGGCAGCTGTGCGCTGCACAAATAAAAATAACATAACATAACATAACATAACACATGAGAAACGGTCTATGTGAAGATGAGGGGCACCATTGGAGGGTGGTAGCAATGCCAGACTGGCCGGACCGGGCATCGAGTGTTTCCCTGGGTGTCTGGAAAGGGAGGGGCTGTTTTGTGACTGGGGGCTGGCACTGCAAAGTTCCTTGTTTATCCAGTAGTTTTCAATCAACAAAAAAAGCAGCCTCACTTATATTCAGGTGTGGTTTGCCATTGTCTGGTGACTGATGTACCTGCTGGAGCGAGATGCGAGTTTTGAATCATCTAAGGTAGCAAGGTGTGGCATACTGAAAAACTGTGAAGTGCACGATTGTCTCAACATAATATAAACATATTTTGACTTGTACTTAAGTGGTTGTATATTTACTTACCTATATACTATTCCGCAACCTCCTCTGAGGTGCCTATAAAACGTACTGTTAGCTCTGGGGGTCTCTAGTTGGCAATGGTATTAACCTTTGTCCAAATAGGGACCCTTACTTCTAAGTCAGGATAAGGGGATTACACTCCTTAATAACCCCTGCTCACCCCCTTGGTAGCTTGGCTCGAGCAGACAGGCTTATCTCAGAGGCAGTGTGTTAAGCATTTGTGAATATACACAGTAATACAGTGATAACACTACAGATGGACACAACACAGGTTTTATAAAAAAATAAGTATTCTTTATATAGACTTAAACACAAGACTACAAACAACAAAAATCCACAATACTACACTTAAGATGACTTAAAAGATGATTAAAGTCTCTTAGATCAAGTTACTGTTAAATGCGACAAAGTTCTCAACAAAGTACCTGGATGCGTAACGCATAGTGAACAAAAGGCTTGTAAAAGGGGAGATGGGTCGGTTCCATGATCCGGGGGAATGGTTGCGTCCTACCTCAATGCTTGCGCAGAGTAGGGGACTCGTTGTGAGCCTTACCGGTGAAGGTGATGCGTAGATTCTCGGCTTGTGGTCCCGTTGCGGTGCGCAAGATGGCACCTTGATGCTATGCGATGATCCGGTTGCGATGCGATGATCCGGTTGCGATGTGAGAAGATGGGCCCTCGGTGCGGCGATGCGATGACGATGCAATGACGCCCTGGCAGCTTTGCGACGACTCTGTATTTTGGAGCCGCGACAGGCCCTGCGACACGCTTCTCCAGTGATGTGATGGCGACTCTCACGATGGCGTCACGCTTCTCCGGTGATGCAACAGCAGACAGCTTCGATGAACACATGCTTCCAGGGAGATGCGGCAAAGGCTCGCTTCTCCGGCGTTGCGATGATTTCAGCTGCGGCGGCGACCCGCTTCTTCTCAATGCGTCGCGCTTCCAGCTCCCAGTGGCATGCAAGTGACTGTAGTCAGAATTCCCAGCAAGGAAATTCAGGAGGGAGCTGGAGGTGAAGTCTTTTGTCCCTGAGTCTTCAGCAGGAGGCAAGCACAGTTCAAGCCCTTGGAGAATGTTCTGTAGATGAAAGTCCTTACATAGTTCCTTCTCCTTTCCCTTGGCAATGAAGCAACCACCGCAGGCCAACCCAGAAAACAGCAGACTGGCAGAGGGGCAATCCAAACTCCTGCAGCTTCCTTGGTTCTTCTCCTTGGCAGAAAGGTTTCTTGTTCCAGAAGTGATCTAATTACTTGGGATCAAGGTCCCAATATTTATACCCCAAAATCCTTTGTTCTCTGAAGGCAGAGAGGCCTCTGCCTAGTTCAAACCAGTTCCTGAGCACTTTGTTGACATGACTCTCTTCTTCCTTTCACTGTGCAGGGCAGAGCCATCAGCCGCCCCACAGGAGGTGGAGTCAGAACAGGGGAGGGAAGATACAGCTCTGGAGCACTCTGTTGACATGATTCCTCCTCTCCTTTCACAGTGCAGGGCAGAGACATCAGACAAGCCACAGGGGGTGGAGCCAGCATTGTAGAGGGTAGGCCAAGCCCTATTCAGGTCCCGGGTGAAACCCCTCCCTCCCATCTAGATGCAGGTCTCTCTATACACCACTGGGCTGCCCCAGCCTGTCTCCTGGAATTCCCCAGCCCTGTCACACACAAACCCAGACAAGGAATACACAACCCAGCAGAGGCAGGCTCAAACGGTTAGGCAAGCAAATACCTGCTTTCTAAAAGTGGTATTTGCAAACACAGAATATTAAAATAAATTTTACTAAAAGTTGTACTTTATTATTCTGAGTTCAGGGACACTAAATTCAAATTTTTACCATGTTCCCTGAGTCAGTTAGGATTATAAGAATGTAATAATCTAACTGCCCATTCTAGCCTATGAGAACAGGTAGCCTTCAATAGGAAAAAACGAAAATGGGTGTAGTTCACTATTAGAACATGCTACACACATCAGAGCATGGCCTACCTTATACTTACAATGCACCCTGCCCTGGGGCCTACCATACGGGTGTCTAATATGAAGCAAAGGGAAGGTTAGGGACTGGCAAGTGGGTGCACTTGGCCAATTCGACATGGCAGTGCTAGACTGCACACAGGTCTTGCAATGGCAGGCATGAGACACACTTTACAAGAAGCCCACCAGCAGCATTTGATTTACAAGCCCTGGGCACACATGGTGCACTGTACTAGGGGCTGACAGAAAAATCAAATAACCCAATCATGGAATCCAATTAGTGTATCAATTTAACATAGGGAGCACTCGCACTGTGGCACTGATTAGCAGTGGCACAGTGCCCAAAGCGTAAATCCAGCAAAAACATATCAAAACAGAGGAGGCAATCCGTCAAAAATGGAAGGGAGACTCACGCTAATGATGTCAGGTCTAACATGTACCTTTTGTCCCGAAGGTTTGTTTTGAATTTTGACCTCCTGTCCTGAATTTTTGTCCTGAATTTTTACCCTTTGTCCTGAATTTTTACACTCGCCTGTTGGTCACCCTAGGCGCAGGGACAATATAATATTGGGGTGATATTCATTAGTAAAAGCAGAAAGGAATGGATGGCTATGTTTCACACTGACACAGTCTAGTTTGAAGAGATGGGCATTCTCCTTTAAGGCCTTTGTTTGAAAGTGGCGCAGCCTACAGCCATGCACAGGGAGGAAGGAGTTGCATTTGGGGTGGAGATTTCGTAATACGTTGCACACATGAGTCTGTGTCTACTTGAATTCCTAGGACACCGCTAACAAGTGCATTGTGGTGTTGTAGTGTTGAATCACTTCAGTAACCAATTGAAATACAGGTAGCAGAAGACCAAGCAGAGGATTGTAACTGTTGTCTTTGTGAAGGAAGTAATCAATAATGTTCAGTTGCAGTACAGGGGTTTACTTACAAGAAGCATCGCTGCTCCGGTGCCGCAGGCATCTCAATCATATCTATGAGGAGACGCAAAGCCACCCTGCGTGGCTTTACATGGCCTTTGCGTGGTCTCATAGATATGGAGTAAGACAAGGTAGCACTTTCATTACTCTGCGTCAAGGAGGTATTCTATGAGCATTCCCACTCAATATCCATGGATTTAAACCCTGACCCAGATGTACAACGTCATATAAAGGTGGTGCAGCTCCAAAAACCTTGCCCTCCCCAGAGCAGTCGTAACAATGAGAAATGTTTTCATTTCTCCTCGTTATTTCTCTTTCCGCATGTGCTGCATTCTGCAGCACACATAGAATGAGCAAAACGCCTCTTCTCATTGTTTTGTGCAGGAAAGTTCCCCTTCCTGCACAAAAACAATCATGCCAACAACTCAGACACCCTTGCATGGGTGCGTGTGTTGACACTCAGCTGCAAATTGTTAGTTGGTGTTGGCTGAAAGGATATGAATGAGCTGCATCTTGTAAATATGGTGCATTCCTGCCCTTTCAAATTGGCATAGGGCAGCACAGCAAAATGACTTGTGGTGTTGCCCTATGCCAATTCTTTGTAAATATGGCATATTCCTGCCCTTTCGAATGGCATAGGGCAGCTCAGGATAATGACTGGCAGCACTGTCCTACGCCAGTTCTTTGTAAATTAGCCCCTAAGTATTCAAGGGCTGTATTTCACTAGCTTCACTCTCAACCCTGGACAGCAGGTGTTGTGGAAAAAGCAATATGTGACCTCCTTTCATAGTGATTGTTACTGCAGCTGTACAACCACCCTTGAATACTAGGTGTCACCGGACAAAAAGTAGATGGCTGTGGACAGGCTTCTTCAACGAGTAGCCCATGAGCTACTTTTAGAGTTGCCTAAATTATGTGCAGCATAATGCGGCACATTTTGAAGCAGTATTACTTCATTATTTTGTATTTTTAACATTCTCTGGGCAGCATTTTCCCTTGTTTAGTACCAGTCTAACACAAATGCAGTAATAGGCAACAGAAAGAGGACTGGTAAGCCTTTACAAAGGATTTACCATTGTGCAGCGACACGTGCCGCTGCGTTTTCATAACTTTTGATCTTTTAGAGCTACAATTAGTTTTTTTTTAATTTGCAATTTATGCAGCAAATTTTGGACTATGTGGCAAATGTGGCAAATCCATAATTATGTCAAAAATGCCTGAGCCTCAAAATTGCATATTTCTATTGGCCTTGTCTCCAGCGACCCATAAGTAGTTTTCCTATGTGCAACCCAGCCTACTAAATTGCAAGATTTATTTATTTTTTATTATTATATACCTATATCAAAATTGAAAACTGTGTATTTAAGAGAAAAATATATGTATTTTCAGAATTCATAATATAATCTTTGGAGTAAATGGGTTGGATTTCCAAAATATATTGAAAATTGATATTTGAGTGCTAAATAATGAGGCGTTGGAGAGACTTATTAATATGACTCTTTTGTTACCAGGAGTATTGTAGTTATGACTATAATGTTTTAACCATGTGGAGGCATTCCAAATTGCTAAAGCCTTTTTCAAATTACTACTGTCAACCCTGCCTGATGCACTGAGGTGATCACAGCTCGTAATCTTGTATAAGGGAACTAACATAATCTATTTTGATGTGGTGACTGTTACCATGTCCAGTGCAAGACAGCTGCCAAGGGCCCTGTGCTCTGCCCACCAACATGGGGACTCGCGCCAGTGCCCCCCACCCCCCTGACATGGATCTCGCAGCGATCCTCCAGCACTGCCAGGCCCAGGGGATGAGCCTTTTTCTCCTGGGCCTTTCAGGCATAGGTAATGCTGCCAAGAATTGCTTGGGGAAGGCCCTTTGCAGTAACAAGCAACTTTCACTGTCAGCTCTTGATGAGCTGTCAAAAAGATGCTTTTCGGTGTCTAAGAGAGGGTGTTGCTGCACAGGAGGGGTCCTGCGCCATGCAGGTTCAGGATTACAGTCAACTATTGAGATGAAAATAGTGTTGCCACCTTTCCAAGAGAAAAATCAAGGCCATTCGTTGCTGTTTAAGGAGCATGCAAAGGCCGGGAGATGATACTAATTGGCATTTTAAAGAACATCACGTGCTTTCATTTGTAACAAGACATTTTTGTCTTTGTTTACCTTAATTATTACTCAGGGATCAAACTGAGCTCAATAACACATTTAAATGTGTTTTCTGTATATAGTTACTGTTTTGATTATGAACAGATAAGGGCTAAAAATAACGGCTTTAGGTGATTTGCTTATTTTTGTACCGGCTGGGACATGAAGCAGAACAGACGGGACAGAAAATCAGCCATGTGGCAATCCTAGATGGGGGACGTGGCCGAACAGCCACAATGGCGGACGGCTCCTACTAGAGCTCCGAGCCCGGCCGGGACTTATCCGGCGAAAACGGAGCTCTGGGCGCCACCTATAAGTCGGTAGTAGGAGGATCGGAGGGTGAAGCCGGTCTGAGGTGCTGAGACCTTGACTCAAGCGAGGAGGGGCGGCAATACTGCCCGATACCGAGGACCCCAAAGACTGCGGAAAAGGCCCCAGAAGCTGGGGAGTAAAGTGCTGGACTGATCCGGGAGCCCGGGACTGAGACCCCGAGACCTGCTCAGCGGCTGACTCCGGGACTACGAAGGGTGGACCCTGAGCCCTGTGGACGATTGCGGGTGCTGCCTGGACCCCCCCCCCCGGACGTCGCTGGACGCAAGGCTAGCTGGAGGGGTGCTGTGCGGACTGCGCGGAGCGGTGCTCTGTGATCTACGTAATGGCCTGTGGGACACTTGTGATGACCGGCGGCGCCATTTGGAGGCCGCGGATCCGGAGGACGCCCCGGGGCTACGGCGGTGCCCCCATGGTGCGGACGATTCACCCCCCTTCTACCCCCACCCCCTCGTCTGCTGACCGGCCCCGTCGGGAGATGGAGGGATAGATGAGGCGGGGGACTGCACGACGAGACCCGGTGTGGCCCTCGGGGGCATCGGGCACGGGAACTGCAAAACGGTCATAGCAGGGTGCCGCAACCCATTACCCTTTTAGGACTGACTCGGCCTGGAGACTGAGGAGTGCCCACACTGCTGTGATGTGGGAGTCTGCCCGGTGCGGCCCCGGTGGGAGCGGGAGACTGCTGGTTCGACGGCTTGGACCCCTAAGTGGGTGACCCGAGCTGAGCCAGATACACCCGCCTCTTGGTTTCCTGTCCTCCCACACCCTTTGCACGCCATCGCCCGGAAGAACCCTGCGAGGGGACGATGGCCTACCATCCAAAGGCTGAGACGCCCTCACAACCAGAAAGCACACACTAGGGGTGAGTACCCCAGTATTGGGACAGTATGGTGCGGAAAGGCCTGAAGCCTGCGGAGGGCCAGGGAGAACAGGCGGGACCCTGTCCGCAGGCGGGAGCTGGTGCGGGCGGCAGCGGAGCAGGATCTGCTGAACAGGCGGTGCCAGGAGAACACCAACCAGATAAGCTGGACCTTATGCTTCAGGAAATCCGAGACTCACGACAGGCAATGGAGTAGCAATTGGGGGCCCTCACAACTAACTTATCTCTCCTGAAAGCCGACCACGGCAAGTTAGCAGACAAAGTCAAAGACCAAGGACTAGTGCCTACGGACCTTGCGCCCACTGTGGCGGACCACACTACGTCTATTCGGGACCTGCAGGGCCAGGTCACCGCTCTGATGGACAGGGTAGAAGACGGGGAAGGGCATAATCGGCGTAATAATATAAGGGTGATTGGCCTGCCGGAAAAATGCGAAGGATCGCAGGCCGCAGATTTCATGGAGCAGTGGTTCTGAGATTATATAACGACGGACGGGCTCTCCCCACAGTTCTGCGTGGAAAGGGCACACAGGATTCCGACGGGACTGCCCAGGCCGGGTCGCCCCCACGCCCTTTAATAGTCCGCATCCTCAATTACCGTGACAGGGATGTACTTTTACCGAAAGCCCGTGAGAAATCCACCATTCACTTTGAGAATCAAAGGGTGTCACTGTATCCGGACTACACGAATACGGTACAGAAACAGCGGGCCTCTTATCTGGTAGTGAAAAAGAAACTGAGAGGCGCACAGCTGAAATATGCACTACTCTTGCCAGCCCGTCTGAAAGTTATCCATGGACGGAAATCTCACTTCTTCTAAAGTCCTTCTGACGCTGAAGAATGGCTGGAAGTAATGGGACAAGATGGTAGTCAGGAGGCCTCCCAGGCAGCTGCCACGGGAACTTCAGGGGAGGGATCAAGTAGTAACCATAATCAATCTTCCGGATCCGGGAAGGAGAGTAACTGGCGAGAACCGTCACGGGAACGACAGAAAGAAAAAAAAACGGGTGGCCCTTTCGATGGCCGGTACCTGCAGGGAAGAATCTGCGAAAATAACCACAGACTCAGAAGACAGCACTATACACTCGGACTCGGAGAACAGTGTGATTCTATTCCGCACAGTCACTCCTCGAGCTGCGGACGAACTAATGGACAATTGACTCGACAGATGGTGACCAGTGCCAGAATCTCCATTGCAGACACTGTATTGTATCCTTTATTGCTGCAATTGTGCACTTAGTACCTATTTATTCTTGAAAGATTATATGTGGGGGTGGAGGGATGTAACTGTGGAGTACGTCAACGACCCTTTATCCGGAATACACCACGCCTCCAGAACTAAATTGCAAAAGGTACCTTTAGGCAGTGTCCAGGGAGACCCATTGATAACCCCACAGATACCGTTTGGACACCCTATTGAACTTCCATTATGTGTAATATGAATCCCGGCCGGGGCGCCGTTGAGCCGGTGAAGGCTGGAGTTGGTAACAACATGAATAGGCGAGTGCTAGGCCACCCCACCCCCCCCCCAATGGCGAATGCACAAGACTTTGGATCTTTATGTTTTACTTGTTTATGTTGGGCCCTGCCACGTTCTATTGCTGCGCCAAGTTGGTTTTGCTTAAGTTAAACGTATTCAGAGGTGTACTCTCCTGGGTTCTACTCTCCAGTGCTCCTAACCCACGACCACTGACAGACTTAGTTCCAACAATAGACGATTATGGCTGAACAGGCTGAAATATACAAAGTTCTTACCTGGAATGTGCGAGGGGTGGGGGCAGTGCAGAAAAGACACAGAGTCCACTCCTTCCTTCTTAGACAACAGACACAAATTGCTTTTCTGCAAGAATCACACCTCACGGCATCTGAGGCACATAAGTTGAGGAAGAAATGGAGGGGTGCTGTATATTCCACGTCATATACCGCCTTTTCCAGGGGGGCCACTATATGGGTAAGACACGGGACACCGTTCGTAGAAATAGAACGGAAAGTGGATGACCAGGGCAGATACATTCTAATTAAAGGCACCCTGGATGGCAAACTGATTGTCCTGGGTAGCATTTACGCCCCAAATTATGACCAAGAATCGTTTCTACAGAGGGTTGGATAGGCATTGTCCGATTGGGCCGATATACCCTGGGTACTTAGGGAGGACTAGAACGCTGTGCTGGATCTAGACATGGATAGGTCACACCCACCTCTACAGGCCTCTGGCGCTGCGAAGCTGTCTGACATATTTAAAACATTTGCGGAGGGCTGGGGACTGCGCGATGTCTAGCGGGTATTACACCCCACGCACAAAGAATATTCCTTCTATTCCCCAGTACACGACCTACACATGCGCATTGATCGATTCCTATGCTCCCACACACTGGCCACAATGATAGGTTCTCCGGAATACCTGGCAAAAACTTTCTCGGACCACAGGCCCCTAAGATGCACCATTTCCTGGGGCAGAGTGCCGACTCCAATACCTACATGGAGGCTCAACCCCCAACACTTAGAAGATGGACCATTTAGAGCGACCCTATTGGACACTCTGACACAATATTGGGATGCTAACTGGGGATCTGCTTCCTCCAACTTGGTGGTTTGGGATGCGATGAAAGTGGTGATACGTGGGGCTGCGATAGGGCAGTTGGTAGGGGCTAGACAGGAGTTGCACCAGAAGTTATGTGAGGTGGAGGCCCAGCTAATGGTGCTTGAGCAGGAAGCGGTTGGGGACCCTGACAAGAAAAAGGCCCTACAAGAACAACACATATTGCATGCGGAGACGCTGGAATCGCTGCATGTCATAGATTATAAGGCTTATCTGCAGAGGCAACACACCGAGGCAGATCGCTCTGGCGCGCTGCTAGCCCGCTTGGTGCGGGATAGGCCAGAAACCCCAATCGTTACCCAGGTCCATAACCAGGCGGGCACCCTAGTGAATACTCAATCCGACATTAACCTAGCGTTTCACGATCACCTAAAGGCACTGTACGCTCCGACTGGGATGGAAGACCCCACACAAATAACTGATTTCATGAGGGATCTCCCCTTGCCACTCTTAACAGCAGACATACAGAAGACAATTGAGGGGCCTATAACTCAAAACCAGATACGTGCAGCGATAAAACACTTGAATAGAAATAAGACACCGGGCATGGACGGGCTCCCAGTGGAGTTCTATTCAACCTATGCCGACACCCTGGTACCGATCCTAGAAAAGGTGAATAGGATAGTCTTCGAAAAGGGCCATCTGCCACGATCAACTATGCAGGCATTAGTGACCTCCATACTTAAACCGGGTAGGGATGTCTTCGAGTTGGCAAACTATAGGCCCCTATCCATGTTGTCAACTGAGTAGAAAATACTGAGCAAAGCTATTACCCTGCGTATTCAGCCTCATCTGACTGCACTCATACACCGAGACCAGTGTGGGTTCCTTCCCGGGCGTAGTAACTCCCTAAACATGAGACGCCTGCATGCACTAATGGCGGCATCACCGAAAGAACTGAAACAGGCAAGATGCATTGCGTTAGATCTCAAACAAGCGTTTGATTCACTTTCTTGACCCTTTATGTTTGAGGCCTTGCGACGCTTTGGCTTACCGGCCCCTTTACTGCAATGGATCAGGTTGTTGTACACCGACCCCACAGCTCGGGCGAGAACGGGGCGCTATGTGTCGGCCGAATGCCCGTTCTACCGAGGCACCAGACAGGGATGCCCCTTGTCCCCGATGCTGTTTGTCCTGGTGCTCGAACCATTGGCCATTGCTCTTCGTAAGTGCGCGACCGGATTAGGCATTCCAATAGCAGGGTCCTCCCATATACTCTCCATATATGCGGGCGATATGTTATTATATCTCCGGGATCTGGAGGCTGACCATACACAATTATACGACACCTTCCGTAAGTTTGAAATGGTGTCAGGCTTGGCTATAAACCCAGAAAAGTCGGTGGGATTCTACTTCTGGGACGCACATCACCCACCCTCAATACCCTTTGGCACCTACATGATTCCGGTGGCCCAGTCCAATTTTAAATACTTGGGGATCAGTATATACAGAAAAACGGAGGACCAGTTAGATGGCAATATCTCCAGGGCCATTGCTGGCATCCGTGGCAGTATCGGTTTTTGGACCTCGCTGCCTTTGTCAGTCATGGGCTGCATTGCAATAGCCAAATTGGTGATGCTACCCCGCTTGCTGTACCACTTCGCAAATCTGCCCATATGTGTCCCGCACCGAATTTTCCCAATAATAAATACTTTACTGACCACTCTTATATGGGGGTCGGGCAGAAGACGGATTAGTCTGCACAAACTACAGCTGGGCACTAAACTAGGGGGCCTAGGTGCCCCTGTTTCAAGGTTATTATCACGCCAGTCACCTTCAATGGTTGTCTTACTGGCTCGCCGGAAGGAACCTCCACGAGATCGGTTGGAAGACGGAACAGTTGGAAGGGGGCGAATTACATAATCTATTGCTACCCAAAAGTACGATACCTGGGATATGCCACCCACTGCTTCGCACTGCCCTTCTCTGTTGGAAAAAGGCACTAGCTTACACGTCGTCGGCAATGCCATATGCAGGTAATATCCCCTTATTGGGCATCCCAACACCGCAGGGAAAACTTACGAAACATACACTACAACACTAGACGGAGAGCAGAGTTGAGGAGATAGGCAGTTTCTTTGGAGATGACTCACTGCTAGACCATCGCAACTTCGTTCAGGTGACTGGGACCTCGGACAGACATTATTTATTGCATGCCACTTTATCCCACTATATTAGGATGACTTGGGTGCCACAACGCATTAAACTACAGCAACTTGAGCTGGTATACCTGATACACTACATAGGGGCAGGAGGTCACTTAGTATGCTGGCTGTATACAGGGATTAGAACACATGCAACACTGTCCCTTACCACATTACGAGAGATCTGGTCGCAGGACATTGGGGAGGAAATTACAGAAGCTACATGGCGGGTGATCCTGGAACATCCAAAAAGGGTCTCACGAAACGTGAAATTTAAATTCATCCAAACTATGGGCCTTCATAGGGCATATCTCACCCCGGAGAGAATACACCGGATATTTCCAGACGCCCCCCCCCCCATCATTGCCCGCGATGCAGGGTGGATGAGGCGGGCCTCCTACATATGCTTTGAACATGCCCACAGCTGGGCAACTATTGGAGGGAGATTTGCCAGACAATAGGAGAGGTTTCGCAGATGCGGGGAAAGGAGAGCGCCTTATATTGTTTCGTGAGAGCTCGCCCACGTCCCAAGCCGCTAAAAACCAAACTAAGATTTGTAGAACTTGCTCTCCTTTTGGCAATCAGGACGATTACGATGAGATGGAAATCCCCAAGTCAAGTCAAGTCAAGTCAAATGGATTTATATAGCGCGCTACATACCCAGAGGGTCTCAAGGCGCTTGAGGAAGGGTGGGGGGATTACTTGTCAAATATCCAAGTTTTCAGTTGCTTTCTGAATGCTAGATGGTTCTGAGTGAGACGAAGGTGAGTGGGGAGTGAGTTCCAGGTTTTAGCAGCCAGGTAGGAGAAGGATCTACCTCCCCTGGTGGTTTTATTGATGCGAGGAACGGTAGCAAGGGCTTGGTTGGAGGAACGTAGCTGGCGGGGGGGGTGTAGAAGGAAAGTCGAGTGTTGAGGCAATCGGGTCCGAGTTCGTAAAGTGATTTGTGTGCGTGGGTTAGGAGGCGAAAAGTAATCCTCTTATTGACGGGGAGCCAGTGGAGTTTTTTCAGGTGGCTGGAGATGTGGTCTTTACGTGGGATGTCAAGTATGAGTCGGGCTGATGCGTTCTGGATGCGTTGGAGTTTTTTCTGGAGTTTTGTGGTGGTGCCGGCGTATAGGGTGTTTCCATAGTCCAGGCGGCTTGTAACCAGTGCATGGGTGACCGTTTTTCTGGTTTCGGTGGGGATCCAGCGAAATGTTTTTTTGAGCATGCGAAGAATGTTGAAGCAAGAAGATGAGACGGCGCTGACCTGTTTGGACATCGAGAGTGAGGAGTCTAAAATGACGCCTAAGTTCCGTGCGTGATCCGTCGGGATGGGTGCTTTTCCAAGAGCCTCTGGCCACCAGGAGTCCTCCCAGGCGGAGGGGGAGGTTCCTAAGATGAGGACTTCTGTTTTATCTGAGTTAAGTTTTAGACGGCTATGCTTCATCCATTCGGCTACTTCTTTCATTCCTACATGAAGGTTGGTTTTGGCGGTATTAGGGTCTTTGGAGAGTGAGAGGATCAGTTGGGTGTCATCTGCGTAGGAGATGATGTTGAGGTTGTGTTGGCGTGCGATGGCCGCGAGGGGGCTCATGTATACGTTGAAGAGGGTGGGGCTGAGTGAGGATCCCTGCGGTACGCCGCAGATGACTTCAGTGGCCTCTGACTTGAATGGTGGGAGGCGGACTCTCTGGGTTCTTCCGGTGAGGAACGAAGTGGAGCGCCTAGGGTAGAGACATGGCGGCTGGAAGTGGTGAGGTGGGGTCGAGCAGAATAAATTACCCTTAGAAAAGAGGAGGAGGGTGGGAGGCGGAAAATTCCCATGGCAATGGATTGGGAGGTTATGCTAATGGAGTTAGACAGATTAGACCTACCGCTGCTCCAAAGCGAATGACAGCACATTATATACTGAGGAAAAGAGGGCTGGGTATAACAGACGCCAAGATGGAACAGATATGTTTATGTATGTTCTTATCGATTATTCTGGAATAAGGGTGGTCATCACCGTGGAGCGGAGACTGAATTGTTGCGAGACTATCAACAACTGGGACTGGAGGGTGGGGGAGGGATTGTTGGGGAGGGAATGGGTGCGTATGGGATATGTCCTGTAACTAACGGATGACTCCGATGCGGTGCATTTATCCATACATATACGGTCTGGTTAAAGTGATACTGTCCTTTATTACGGAATGGGGTTAAATTGAAAAATCGTGATGTATTAAATGCCCAATACTTAATGATGTATGCTTTTGCCCTGAATGTACAATCACGAATAAAGTTTTTGGAAAAAAATGTGGCAATCCTAGATGCAAACAGCCTTGAATGAGGAATGTAATTAATTATTTGCAGTTTTGTATAGCACAAACGAGACCTGAAGGTGTTGGAGAGCTTTACATGAGCACCATTTACATTATACAAGGACATCAATTTTTTCAACATAGGGTGATTAGGGGCCAGATGTAGGTAAGTTAATTTTACCGATTCATAAATACCGAATTTTACCGATTCGGTATTTATGAATCGGTAAAATAGAAGGGGGGAGATGTAGAAAGAATCGGTAATTCAATTACCGATTCTGTAAGAATCGGTATTTACCGAATTGGTAAATACCATTACCGAATCGGTATTTACCGATTCGGTAAATACCGATTTTTGCAAGGGTGCAGGGGGTGTCACTTTGACACCCTCTAGCACCCCGATTTAAGGCATGTGTGACATGTGGCACGCATGTCCGTCTGTCACATGCCATAGGTGTGCATGCACACATGTGCATGCTCACCTGGAATCGGTATTTTACCACCCAATTGGATTGGGTGATAAAATACCGATTCGGTAAGGCCTGTGGGACTCAGAAGAGTCCCACCTACATTTCAAAATTACCGAATCGGTAACAATACTGATTCGGTATTTTACCGAATCGGTAAAATAGGCCACCTACATCTAGAATAGCCATTTACCGGTCGGAAACGGCCTAATCGGCCGTTACTGGTCGGTAAATGTCTACCTACATCTGGCCCTAGGTGATTTGCCAAGACTGGAAACTGGTTCCCCAGTTACAAAGTCACTAGTGCTAGCTGATAAGCCACATCCTGGTTAGACAGTGGGAGGCAGGCAAAAGTCACATGAAAGCTCGCTTCTCTATGGACTTGTGGTTCAAACTGGATCTCGAGCTGAGCCAGAGCCATTGAGTATGCCTTTGGTGTCTATTTCTCACATTAAGCCTGTTTCAAAGTGATGCTGTATTGTCATATCAGTGGACGAGGCAGAGGGAGAGTATTATTTGGCCAGAATCAAACAGTTTGTTAAATTAGTAGACACAGGTACACAGTACACTGCTAATGGTACAAAGGCTATATATTTACCACTGTACTCGGTGACTAATATATATGACTAGGCACCTCCATTCTCTCAGGAAATATTCAGTGCATTTTAAAAAATCTTGGTGACTTGCAGTTTTTAATTTGAATCAAAATACTCCCAATCTTGCCAAAGGGAGCAGCAGAGCAATAAGTAGGGCCTCTGGAATTATGTGGCAGGGGAGGGTCAAATCATGAGGCAGAGATGAGTAAATCATGCACCAAGAAAAGGTATATTCTGCAGCGCAATCCAGCACATTTTATGATTGTATTACTTCATTATATTGTCGTTTTTAGGGCTCGGCCTACGTCACCACGAAGTGGGGCGGAGCTCCGAGCTCCTATTGTTAAAGAAAAAAAAAAAGGTTTCTTTAGGGCTCGGGCCAGAAACATTCCTTAGTGCGCGCGCTTTTTTTTTGGC
This sequence comes from Lissotriton vulgaris, assembly GCF_964263255.1. NCBI lineage: Eukaryota > Metazoa > Chordata > Amphibia > Caudata > Salamandridae > Lissotriton > Lissotriton vulgaris. The sequence goes on from NW_028253376.1 coordinate 46,205, forward strand.
ATCTGCATAGTGATTTGTCTTCGCTGTGCTGTCTTTTTAGTAGCCTTGACGCGATAGGCTACATGTTATTTCCGGTCGCCATTTTTGGCATTTTCTGTGCGGTTATGCGCACGGCCGTCCATAAATATCAATTAGGAGCTGTCAGGGAGGTGCTGTAATGGAATCCAGATGCTGGGGGCACGTTCACCATTCTGCAGTGCGTTTGGTGGGCGCGCGCCATGCAAAGCACAACATTTGTCTGGTGTGCATCACAGCCTGGTGCAGACAAGAAGATTCTTAAGACAGGAACGTTTCTTGCTCCGTGCCTTGTGCCGAGTGCGAGTAGTTTTCACAGCTTCCCGTTTGGTGTGTAATTTTTGGGAGTCATTGCACAACCAGGTCATTTGTGAAGCAGGGAAGTGTAGGTGCGTGCGTAGTCTGTCTTAGTGTCAAAATCTTTTTTTTTCCAACTATATTTGGTGGTTGCAGTTTTATGTAGCGTGAAGTCGATCTGAAGGTAGTAGATGATATTAAATTAAACCAAGCTACATTTATTAGGCACGGGGAGTTTAATTGATGCTTAGAAGCATATGCTGGTAAGATGCTACCGTAAATCGAGCATTTTTAATGGCGACAGTTCTGTTTGTTATGCTACATTTTTTAATTGCTTTGCTGATGCTCTTTTCCAGCATCGTATGATTTGCTTAATTAAACTGATGGCATTTGGTAATGTGGGAGAGGGATAGGGTCCTAAAGCTCCAGCAGTTCCTAAGAGCGTATTCTTTTCAGTACCACCACCACAACCAGTACTAGCAGTACTACAGACACCAGTACTACCACTACCACCACCACCAATATTAACAGTACCACGACCACCAGTACTACCACTACCAGTACTACCACTACCAGTACCACCAATACCAGTACTACCACTACCAGTACCACCACCATCACCAGTACTACCAGTACTACCACCATCAGTACTACCAGTACTACCACCACCAGTACTACCACTACTACAGCCACCAGTACTACCACTACTACAGCCACCAGTACTACCACTAACACCACCAACAGTACTACCACCACCACCGATACTACCAGTACCAGTACTACCACAACCAGTACCACTACCACCACCAGTACCGCCACCACCAGTACTACCACTACCAGTACCACCACTTCCAGTACTACCACTACTACCACTACCAGTACCACCATCACCAGTGTTACCAGTACCACCACCACCAGTAGTACCACTACCAGTACCACCAACACCAGTACTACCACTACCAGTACCACCACCATCCCCAGTACTACCAGTACTACCACCATCAGTACCACCAGTACTACCACCACCAGTACTACCACTACTACAGCCACCAGTACTACCACTACTGCAGCCACCAGTACTACCACTACTACAGCCACCAGTACTACCACTACTACAGCCACCAGTACTACCACTACCACCACCAACAGTACTACCACCACCACCAGTACTACCAATACCAGTACTACCATAATCAGTACCACTACCACCACCAGTACTACCACCACCAGTACCACCACCACCAGTACTACCACTACCAGTATTACGGGCAGCAGTACCACCAACACCAATGCTACTGCTACCAGTACCACCCCCACCACCAGTACTCCCACTACCAGTACCACCACCACCAGTACCACCACTACCAGTACTACCACCAGCATTACTACCACCAACAGTACTACCACTACCAGTACCACCACCTCCAGCACTACCACTACTACCACTACCAGTACCACCACCACCAGTACTACCAGTACCACCACCACCAGTACTACCACTACCAGAATCACCACCACAAGTACTACCACTACCAGTAGCACCACCATCACCAGTAGTACCAGTAATACCACCCTCAGTACTACCAGTACTACCACCACCAGTACTACAACCACCAGTACTACCACTACCACCACTAACAGTACTACCACCACCACCAGTACTACCAGTACCAGTACTACCACAACCAGTACCACTACCACCACAAGTACTACCACCACCAGTACCACCACCACCAGTACTACCACTACCAGTATTACGGGCAGCAGTACCACCACCACCAATGCTACTGCTACCAGTACCACCACCACCAGTACTCTCGCTACCAGTAGCACCACCACCAGTACTGCCACCACCAGTACTACCACCACCAGTACTACCACTACCAGTACCACCACCTCCAGTACTACCACTACTACCACTACCAGTACCACCACCTTCAGTACTACCACTACTACCACTACCAGTACCACCACCACTACCAGTACCACAACCACCAGTACTACCACTACCAGTACCACCACCACCAGTACTACCACTACCAGTACCACCACCATCACCAGTACTACCAGTACTACCACCATCAGTACTACCAATACTACCACCACCAGTACTACCACTACTACAGCCACCAGTACTACCACTACTACAGCCACCAGTACTACCACCACCAACAGTACTACCACCACCACCAGTACTACCAATACCAGTACTACCATAATCAGTACCACTACCACCACAAGTACAGTACCACCACCACCAGTACTACCACTACCAGTATTACGGGAAGCAGTACCACCACCAATGCTACTGCTACCAGTATCACCACCACCAGTTCTCCCGCTACCAGTACCACCACCACCAGTACCACCACTACTACCACCAGCAGTACTACCACCAACAGTACTACCACTACTAGTACCACCACCTCCAGTACTACCACTACTACCACTACCAGTACCACCACCACCAGTACCACCACCACCAGTACTACCACTACCAGTACCACCACCACCAGTACTACCACTACCAGTACCACCACCATCACCAGTACTACCAGTACCACCACCACCAGTACTACCACTACCAGTACCACCACCATCACCAGTACTACCAGTACTACCACCATCAGTACTACCAGTACTACCACCACCAGTACTACCACTACTACAGCCACCAGTACTACCACTACTACAGCCACCAGTACTACCACTACCACCACCAACAGTACTACCACCACCACCAGTACTACCAATACCAGTACTACCATAATCAGTGCCACTACCACCACATGTACTACCACCACCAGTACCACCACCACCAGTACTACCACTACCGGTATTACGGGCAGCAGTACCACCACCACCAATGCTACTGCTACCAGTACCACCACCACCAGTACTCTCGCTACCAGTAGCACCACCACCAGTACTACCACCACCAGTACTACCACCACCAGTACTACCACTACCAGTACCACCACCTCCAGTACTACCACTACTACCACTACCAGTACCACCACCTTCAGTACTACCACTACTACCACTACCAGTACCACCACCACTACCAGTACCACAACCACCAGTACTACCACTACCAGTACCACCACCACCAGTACTACCACTACCAGTACCACCGCCATCACCAGTACTACCAGTACTACCACCATCAGTACTACCAGTACTACCCCCACCAGTACTACCACTACTACAGCCACCAGTACTACCACTACTGCAGCCACCAGTACTACCACTACCACCACCAACAGTACTACCACCACCACCAGTACTACCAATACCAGTACTACCATAATCAGTACCACTACCACCACAAGTACTACCACCACCAGTACCACCACCACCAGTACTACCACTACCAGTATTACGGGAAGCAGTACCACCACCAATGCTACTGCTACCAGTATCACCACCACCAGTTCTCCCGCTACCAGTACCACCACCACCAGTACCACCACTACTACCACCAGCAGTACTACCACCAACAGTACTACCACTACTAGTACCACCACCTCCAGTACTACCACTACTACCACTACCAGTACCACCACCACCAGTACCACCACCACCAGTACTACCACTACCAGTACCACCACCACCAGTACTACCACTACCAATACCACCGCCATCACCAGTACTACCAGTACTACCACCATCAGTACTACCAGTACTACCACCACCAGTACTACCACTACTACAGCCACCAGTACTACCACTACTACAGCCACCAGTACTACCACTACCACCACCAACAGTACTACCATCACCACCAGTACTACCAATACCAGTACTACCATAATCAGTACCAATACCACCACCAGTACTACCACCACCAGTACCACCACCACCAGTATCACCACTACTACCACCAGCAGTACCACCACCACCAGTACTACCACTACCAGTACCACCACCACCAGTACTACCACTACCAGTACCACCACCTCCAGTACTACCACTACTACCACTACCAGTACCACCACCACCAGTACTACCAGTACCACCACCACCAGTACTACCACTACCAGTACCACCATCACAAGTACTACCACTACCAGTAGCACCACCATCACCAGTACTACCAGTAATACCACCATCAGTACTACCAGTACTACCACCACCAGTACTACCACTACTACAACCACCAGTACTACCACTACCACCACTAACAGTACTACCACCACCACCAGTACTACCAGTACCAGTACTACCACAACCAGTACCACTACCACCACCAGTACTACCACCACCAGTACCACCACCGCCAGTACTACCACTACCAGTATTACGGGCAGCAATACCACCACCACCAATGCTACTGCTACCAGTACCACCACCACCAGTTCTCTCGCTACCAGTAGCACCACCACCAGTACTACCACCACCAGTACTACCACCACCAGTTCTACCACTACCAGTACCACCTCCAGTACTACCACTACTACCACTACCAGTACCACCACCTTCAGTACTACCACTACTACCACTACCAGTACCACCACCACTACCAGTACCACAACCACCAGTACTACCACTACCAGTACCACCACCACCAGTACTACCACTACCAGTACCACCACCATCACCAGTACTACCAGTACTACCACCATCAGTACTACCAGTACTACCACCACCAGTACTACCACTACTACAGCCACCAGTACTACCACTACTACAGCCACCAGTACTACCACTACCACTACCAACAGTACTACCACCACCACCAGTACTACCAATACCAGTACTACCATAATCAGTACCACTACCACCACAAGTACTACCACCACCAGTACCACCACCACCAGTACTACCACTACCAGTATTACGGGAAGCAGTACCACCACCAATGCTACTGCTACCAGTATCACCACCACCGGTTCTCCCGCTACCAGTACCACCACCACCAGTACCACCACTACTACCACCAGCAGTACTACCACCAACAGTACTACCACTACTAGTACCACCACCTCCAGTACTACCACTACTACCACTACCAGTACCACCACCACCAGTACCACCACCACCAGTACTACCACTACCAGTACCACCACCACCAGTACTACCACTACCAGTACCACCACCATCACCAGTACTACCAGTACCACCACCACCAGTACTACCACTACCAGTACCACCACCATCACCAGTACTACCAGTACTACCATCATCAGTACTACCAGTACTATCACCACCAGTACTACCACTACTACAGCCACCAGTACTACCACTACTACAGCCACCAGTACTACCACTACCACCACCAACAGTACTACCACCACCACCAGTACTACCAATACCAGTACTACCATAATCAGTACCACTACCACCACCAGTACTACCACCACCAGTACCACCACCACCATTACTAGCACTACCAGTACCACCACTTCCAGTACTACCACTACTACCACTACCAGTACCACCACCACCAGCATTACCAGTACCACCACCACCAGTACTACCACTACCAGTACCACCAACACCAGTACTATCACTACCAGTACCACCACCATCACCAGTACTATCAGTACTACCACCATCAGTACTACCAGTACTATCATCACCAGTACTACCACTACTACAGCCACCAGTACTACCACTACTACAGCCACCAGTACTACCACTACCACCACCAACAGTACTACCACCACCACCAGTACTACCAGTATCAGTACTACCACAACCAGTACCACTACCACCACCAGTACTACTACTACCAGTACCAGTACTACCACTACTAGTATTACGGGCAGCAGTACCACCACCACCATGCTACTGCTACCAGTACCACCACCACCAGAACTCCCGCTACCAGTACCACCACCACCAGTACCACCACTACCATTACTACCACCCCCAGTACTACCACCAACAGTACTACCACTACCAGTACCACCACCTTCAGTACTACCACTGCTACCACTACCAGTACCACCACCACCAGTACTACCAGTACCACCACCACCAGTACTACCAGTACCACCACCACCAGTACTACCACTACCAGTACCACCACCACCAGTACTACCACTACCAGTACCACCACCATCACCAGTACTACCAGTACTACCATCATCAGTACTACCAGTACTATCACCACCAGTACTACCACTACTACAGCCACCAGTACTACCACTACTACAGCCACCAGTACTACCACTACCACCACCAACAGTACTACCATCACCACCAGTACTACCAATACCAGTACTACCATAATCAGTACCACTACCACCACCAGTACTACCACCACCAGTACCACCACCACCAGTATCACCACTACTACCACCAGCAGTACCACCACCACCAGTACTACCACCAGCATTACTACCACCAACAGTACTACCACTACCAGTACCACCACCTCCAGTACTACCACTACTACCACTACCAGTACCACCACCACCAGTACTACCAGTACCACCACCACCAGTACCACCACCACCAGTACTACCACTACCAGTATCACCACCACAAGTACTACCACTACCAGTAGCACCACCATCACCAGTACTACCAGTAATACCACAATCAGTACTACCAGTACTACCACCACCAGTACTACCACTACTACAACCACCAGTACTACCACTACCACCACTAACAGTACTATCACCACCACCAGTACTACCAGTACCAGTACTACCACTACCAGTATTACGGGCAGCAGTACCACCACCACCAATGCTACTGCTACCAGTACCACCACCACCAGTACTCTCGCTACCAGTAGCACCACCACCAGTACTACCACCACCAGTACTACCACCACCAGTACTACCACTACCAGTACCACCACCTCCAGTACTACCACTACTACCACTACCAGTACAACCACCTTCAGTACTACCACTACTACCACTACCAGTACCACCACCACTACCAGTACCACACCACCAGTACTACCACTACCAGTACCATCACCACCAGTACTACCACTACCAGTACCACCACCATCACCGGTACTACCAGTACTACCACCATCAGTACTACCAATACTACCACCACCAGTACTACCACTACTACAGCCACCAGTACTACCACTACTACAGCCACCAGTACTACCACTACCACTTCCAACAGTACTACCACCACCACCAGTACTACCAATACCAGTACTACCATAATCAGTACCACTACCACCACAAGTACTACCACCACCAGTACCACCACCACCAGTACTACCACTACCAGTATTACGGGAAGCAGTACCACCACCAATGCTACTGCTACCAGTATCACCACCACCAGTTCTCCCGCTACCAGTACCACCAACACCAGTACCACCACTACTACCACCAGCAGTACTACCACCAACAGTACTACCACTACTAGTACCACCACCTCCAGTACTACCACTACTACCACTACCAGTACCACCACCACCAGTACCACCACCACCAGTACTACCACTACCAGTACCACCACCACCAGTACTACCACTACCAGTACCACCACCATCACCAGTACTACCAGTACCACCACCACCAGTACTACCACTACCAGTACCACCACCATCACCAGTACTACCAGTACTACCACCATCAGTACTACCAGTACTACCACCACCAGTACTACCACTACTACAGCCACCAGTACTACCACTACTATAGCCACCAGTACTACCACTACCACCACCAACAGTACTACCACCACCACCAGTACTACCAATACCAGCACTACCATAATCAGTACCACTACCACCACCAGTACTACCACCACCAGTACCACCACCACCAGTACTACCACTACCAGTATTACGGGCAGCAGTACCACCACCACCAATGCTACTGCTACCAGTACCACCACCACCAGTACTCTCGCTACCAGTAGCACCACCACCAGTACTACCACCACCAGTACTACCACCACCAGTACTACCACTACCAGTACCACCACCTCCAGTACTACCACTACTACCACTACCAGTACCACCACCTTCAGTACTACCACTACTACCACTACCAGTACCACCACCACTACCAGTACCACAACCACCAGTACTACCACTACCAGTACCACCACCACCAGTACTACCACTACCAGTACCACCACCATCACCAGTACTACCAGTACTACCACCATCAGTACTACCACTACTACAGCCACCAGTACTACCACTACTACAGCCACCAGTACTACCACTACCACCACCAACAGTACTACCACCACCACCAGTACTACCAATACCAGTACTACCATAATCAGTACCACTACCACCACAAGTACTACCACCACCAGTACCACCACCACCACCAGTACTACCACTACCAGTATTACGGGAAGCAGTACCACCACCAATGCTACTGCTACCAGTATCACCACCACCAGTTCTCCCGCTACCAGTACCACCACCACCAGTACCACCACTACTACCACCAGCAGTACTACCACCAACAGTACTACCACTACTAGTACCACCACCTCCAGTAATACCACTTACACCACTACCAGTACCACCACCACCAGTACCACCACCAGTACTACCACTACCAGTACCACCACCATCACCAGTGCTACCAGTACCACCACCACCAGTACTACCACTACCAGTACCACCACCATCACCAGTACTACCAGTACTACCACCATCAGTACTACCAGTACTACCACCACCAGTACTACCACTACTACAGCCACCAGTACTACCACTACTACAGTCACCAGTACTACCACTACCACCACCAACAGTACTACCATCACCTCCAGTACTACCAATACCAGTACTACCATAATCAGTACCACTACCACCACCAGTACTACCACCACCAGTACCACCACCGCCAGTATCACCACTACTACCACCAGCAGTACCACCACCGCCAGTACTACCACTACCAGTACCACCACCACCAGTACTACCACTACCAGTACCACCACCTCCAGTACTACCACTACTACCACTACCAGTACCAACACCACCAGTACTACCACTACCAGTACTACCACCACAAGTACTACCACTACCAGTAGCACCACCATCACCAGTACTACCAGTAATACCACCATCAGTACTACCAGTACTACCACCACCAGTACTACCACTACTACAACCACCAGTACTACCACTACCATCACTAACAGTACTACCACCACCACCAGTACTACCAGTACCAGTACTGCCACAACCAGTACCATTACCACCACCAGTACTACCACCACCAGTACCACCACCACCAGTACTACCACTACCAGTATTACGGGCAACAGTACCACCACCACCAATGCTACTGCTACCAGAACCACCACCACCAGTACTCTCGCTACCAGTAGCACCACCACCAGTACTACCACCACCAGTACTACCACCACCAGTTCTACCACTACCAGTACCACCTCCAGTACTACCACTACTACCACTACCAGTACCACCACCTTCAGTACTACCACTACTACCACTACCAGTACCACCACCACTACCAGTACCACAACCACCAGTACTACCACTACCAGTACCACCACAATCACCAGTACTACCAGTACTACCACCATCAGTACTACCAGTACTACCACCACCAGTACTACCACTACTACAGCCACCAGTACTACCACTACTACAGCCACCAGTACTACCACTACCACTACCAACAGTACTACCACCACCACCAGTACTACCAATACCAGTACTACCATAATCAGTACCACTACCACCACAAGTACTACCACCACCAGTACCACCACCACCAGTACTACCACTACCAGTATTACGGGAAGCAGTACCACCACCAATGCTACTGCTACCTGTATCACCACCACCAGTTCTCCCGCTACCAGTACCACCACCACCAGTACCACCACTACTACCACCAGCAGTACTACCACCAACAGTACTACCACTACTAGTACCACTACTAGTACCACCACCTCCAGTACTACCACTACTACCACTACCAGTACCACCACCACCAGTACCACCACCACCAGTACTACCACTACCAATACCACCACCACCAGTACTACCACTACCAGTACCACCACCATCACCAGTACTACCAGTACCACCACCACCAGTACTACCACTACCAGTACCACCACCATCACCAGTACTACCAGTACTACCGCCATCAGTACTACCAGTACTACCACCACCAGTACTACCACTACTACAGCCACCAGTGCTACCACTACTACAGCCCCCAGTACTACCACTACCACCACCAACAGTACTACCACCACCACCAGTACTACCAATACCAGTACTACCATAATCAGTACCACTACCACCACCAGTACTACCACCACCAGTACCACCACCACCAGTATCACCACTACTACCACCAGCAGTACCACCACCACCAGTACTACCACTACCAGTACCACCACCACCAGTACTACCACTACCAGTACCACCACCTCCAGTACTACCACTACTACCACTACCAGTACCACCACCAGTACTACCAGTACCACCACCAGTACTACCACTACCAGTACCACCAACACCAGTACTACCACTACCAGTACCACCACCATCACCAGTACTACCAGTACTACCACCATCAGTACTACCAGTACTACAACCACCAGTACTACCACTACCATCACTAACAGTACTACCACCACCACCAGTACTACCAGTACCAGTACTGCCACAACCAGTACCATTACCACCACCAGTACTACCACCACCAGTACCAGCACCACCAGTACTACCACTACCAGTATTACGGGCAACAGTACCACCACCACCAATGCTACTGCTACCAGTACCACCACCACCAGTACTCTCGCTACCAGTAGCACCACCACCAGTACTACCACCACCAGTACTACCACCACCAGTTCTACCACTACCAGTACCACCTCCAGTACTACCACTACTACCACTACCAGTACCACCACCTTCAGTACTACCACTACTACCACTACCAGTACCACCACCACTACCAGTACCACAACCACCAGTACTACCACTACCAGTACCACCACAATCACCAGTACTACCAGTACTACCACCATCAGTACTACCAGTACTACCACCACCAGTACTACCACTACTACAGCCACCAGTACTACCACTACTACAGCCACCAGTACTACCACTACCACTACCAACAGTACTACCACCACCACCAGTACTACCAATACCAGTACTACCATAATCAGTACCACTACCACCACAAGTACTACCACCACCAGTACCACCACCACCAGTACTACCACTACCAGTATTACGGGAAGCAGTACCACCACCAATGCTACTGCTACCAGTATCACCACCACCAGTTCTCCCGCTACCAGTACCACCACCACCAGTACCACCACTACTACCACCAGCAGTACTACCACCAACAATACTACCACTACTAGTACCACCACCTCCAGTACTACCACTACTACCACTACCAGTACCACCACCACCAGTACCACCACCACCAGTACTACCACTACCAATACCACCACCACCAGTACTACCACTACCAGTACCCCCACCATCACCAGTACTACCAGTACCACCACCACCAGTACTACCACTACCAGTACCACCACCATCACCAGTACTACCAGTACTACCACCATCAGTACTACCAGTACTACCACCACCAGTACTACCACTACTACAGCCACCAGTGCTACCACTACTACAGCCACCAGTACTACCACTACCACCACCAACAGTACTACCACCACCACCAGTACTACCAATACCAGTACTACCATAATCAGTACCACTACCACCACCAGTACTACCACCACCAGTACCACCACCACCAGTATCACGACTACTACCACCAGCAGTACCACCACCACCAGTACTACCACTACCAGTACCACCACCACCAGTACTACCACTACCAGTACCACCACCTCCAGTACTACCACTACTACCACTACCAGTACCACCACCACCAGTACTACCAGTACCACCACCAGTACTACCACTACCAGTACCACCAACACCAGTACTACCACTACCAGTACCACCACCATCACCAGTACTACCAGTACTACCACCATCAGTACTACCAGTACTACCACCATCAGTACTACCAGTACTACCACCACCAGTACTACCACTACTACAGCCACCAGTACTACCACTACTACAGCCACCAGTACCACCACTACTACCACCAGCAGTACTACCACCAACAGTACTACCACTACTAGTACCACCACCTCCAGTACTACCACTACTACCACTACCAGTACCACCACCACCAGTACTACCAGTACCACCACCACCAGTACTACCACTACCAGTACCACCACCACCAGTACTACCACTACCAGTACCACCACCAGTACTACCAGTACCACCACCACCAGTACTACCACTACCAGTACCACCACCATCACCAGTACTACCAGTACTACCACCATCAGTACTACCAGTACTACCACCACCAGTACTACCACTACTACAGCCACCAGTACTACCACTACTACAGCCACCAGTACTACCACGACCACCACCAACAGTACTACCACCACCACCAGTACTACCAATACCAGTACTACCATAATCAGTACCACTACCACCACCAGTACTACCAGTACCACCACCAGTACTACCACTACCAGTACCACCAACACCAGTACTACCACTACCAGTACCACCACCATCACCAGTACTACCAGTACTACCACCATCAGTACTACCAGTACTACCACCATCAGTACTACCAGTACTACCACCACCAGTACTACCACTACTACAGCCACCAGTACTACCACTACTACAGCCACCAGTACTACCACTACCACCACCAACAGTACTACCACCACCACCAGTACTACCAATACCAGTACTACCATAATCAGTACCACTACCACCACAAGTACTACCACCACCAGTACCACCACCACCAGTACTACCACTACCAGTATTACAGGAAGCAGTACCACCACCAATGCTACTGCTACCAGTATCACCACCACCAGTTCTCCCGCTACCAGTACCACCACCACCAGTACCACCACTACTACCACCAGCAGTACTACCACCAACAGTACTACCACTACTAGTACCACCACCTCCAGTACTACCACTACTACCACTACCAGTACCACCACCACCAGTACTACCAGTACCACCACCACCAGTACTACCACTACCAGTACCACCACCACCAGTACTACCACTACCAGTACCACCACCATCACCAGTACTACCAGTACCACCACCACCAGTACTACCACTACCAGTACCACCACCATCACCAGTACTACCAGTACTACCACCATCAGTACTACCAGTACTACCACCACCAGTACTACCACTACTACAGCCACCAGTACTACCACTACTACAGCCACCAGTACTACCACTACCACCACCAACAGTACTACCACCACCACCAGTACTACCAATACCAGTACTACCATAATCAGTACCACTACCACCACCAGTACTACCACCACCAGTACCACCACCACCAGTATCACCACTACTACCACCAGCAGTACCACCACCACCAGTACTACCACTACCAGTACCACCACCACCAGTACTACCACTACCAGTACCACCACCTCCAGTACTACCACTACTACCACTACCAGTACCACCCCCACCAGTACTACCAGTACCACCACCACCAGTACTACCACTACCAGTACCACCACCACCAGTACCACCAGTAATATCACCATCAGTACTACCAGTACTACCCCCACCAGTACTACCACTACTACAGCCACCAGTACTACCACCATCAGTACTACCAGTACTACCACCAGTACTACCACTACTACAGCCACCAGTACTACCAGTACTACAGCCACCAGTACTACCACTACCACCACCAACAGTACTACCACCACCACCAGGACTACCAGTACCAGTACTACCACAACCAGTACCACTACCACTACCAGTACTACCACCCCCAGTACTACCACTACCAGTATTACAGGCAGCAGTACCACCACCACCAATTCTACTGCTACCAGTACCACCACCAGTACTCCCGCTACCAGTACCACCACCACCAGTACCACCACTACCATTACTACCACCCCCAGTACCACCACCAACAGTACTACCACTACCAGTACCACCACCTTCAGTACTACCATTACTACCACTACCAGTACCACCACCACCAGTACTACCAGTACCACCACCACCAGTACTACCACCACCAGTACTACCACTACCAGTACCACCACATCCAGTACTACCACTACTACCACTACCAGTACCACCACCTTCAGTACTACCACTACTACCACTACCAGTACCACCACCACTACCAGTACCACAACCACCAGTACTACCACTACCAGTACCACCACCACCAGTACTACCACTACCAGTACCACCACCATCACCAGTACTACCAGTACTACCACCATCAGTACTACCACTACTACAGCCACCAGTACTACCACTACTACAGCCACCAGTACTACCACTACCACCACCAACAGTACTACCACCACCACCAGTACTACCAATACCAGTACTACCATAATCAGTACCACTACCACCACCAGTACTACCACCACCAGTACCACCACCACCATTACTAGCACTACCAGTACCACCACTTCCAGTACTACCACTACTACCACTAACAGTACCACCACCACTAGTATTACCAGTACCACCACCACCAGTACAACCACTACCAGTACCACCAACACCAGTACTACCACTACCAGTACCACCACCATCACCAGTACTACCACTACTACAGCCACCAGTACTACCACTACTACAGCCACCAGTACTACCACTACCACCACCAACAGTACTACCACCACCACCAGTACTACCAGTATCAGTACTACAACAACCAGTACCACTACCACCACCAGTACTACTATCACCAGTACCACCACCACCAGTACTACCACTACTAGTATTGCGGGCAGCAGTACCACCACCACCATGCTACTGCTACCAGTACCACCACCACCAGAACTCCCGCTACCAGTACCACCACCACCAGTACCACAACTACCATTACTACCACCCCCAGTACTACCACCAACAGTACTACCACTACCAGTACCACCACCTTCAGTACTACCACTGCTACAACTACCAGTACCACCACCACCAGTACTACCAGTACCACCACCACCAGTACTACCAGTACCACCACCACCAGTACTACCACTACCAGTACCACCACCACCAGTACTACCACTACCAGTACCACCACCATCACCAGTACTACCAGTACTACCATCATCAGTACTACCAGTACTATCACCACCAGTACTACCACTACTACAGCCACCAGTACTACCACTACTACAGCCACCAGTACTACCACTACTACAGCCACCAGTACTACCACTACCACCACCAACAGTACTACCACCACCACCAGTACTACCAATACCAGTACTACCATAATCAGTACCACTACCACCACCAGTACTACCACCACCAGTACCACCACCACCAGTACTACGCCTACCAGTATTACGGGCAGCAGTACCACCACCACCAATGCTACTGCTACCAGTACCACCACCACCAGTACCACCACCACCAGTACTACCACTACCAATATTACGGGCAGCAGTACCACCACCACCAATGCCACTGCTACCAGTACCACCACCACCAGTACTCCAGCTACCAGTACCACCACCACCAGTACCACCGCTACCAGTACTACCACCAGCAGTACTACCACCAACAGTACTACCACTACCAGTACCACCACCTCCAGTACTACCACTACTACCACTACCAGTACCACCACCACCAGTACTACCAGTACCACCACCACCAGTACCACCACTACCATTACTACCACCCCCAGTACTACCACAAACAGTACTACCTCTACTAGTACCACCACCTTCAGTACTACCATTACTACCACTACCAGTACCACCACCACCAGTACTACCAGTACCACCACCATCACCAGTACTACCAGTACTACCACCATCAGTACTACCAGTACTACCACCATCAGTACTACCAGTACTACCACCACCAGTACTACCACTACTACAGCCACCAGTACTACCACTACTACAGCCACCAGTACTACCACTACCACCACCAACAGTACTACCACCACCACCAGTACTACCAATACCAGTACTACCATAATCAGTACCACTACCACCACAAGTACTACCACCACCAGTACCACCACCACCAGTACTACCACTACCAGTATTACAGGAAGCAGTACCACCACCAATGCTACTGCTACCAGTACCACCACCACCACCAGTACTCCCACTACCAGTACCACCACCACCAGTACCACCACTACCAGTACTACCACCAGCATTACTACCACCAACAGTACTACCACTACCAGTACCACCACCTCCAGCACTACCACTACTACCACTACCAGTACCACCACCACCAGTACTACCAGTACCACCACCACCAGTACTACCACTACCAGAATCACCACCACAAGTACTACCACTACCAGTAGCACCACCATCACCAGTACTACCAGTAATACCACCATCAGTACTACCAGTACTACCCCCACCAGTACTACCACTACTACAACCACCAGTACTACCACTACCACCACTAACAGTACTACCACCACCACCAGTACTACCAGTACCAGTACTACCACAACCAGTACCACTACCACCACCAGTACTACCACCACCAGTACCACCACCACCAGTACTACCACTACCAGTATTACGGGCAGCAGTACCACCACCACCAATGCTACTGCTACCAGTACCACCACCACCAGTACTCTCGCTACCAGTAGCACCACCACCAGTACTGCCACCACCAGTACTACCACCACCAGTACTACCACTACCAGTACCACCACCTCCAGTACTACCACTACTACCACTACCAGTACCACCACCTTCAGTACTACCACTACTACCACTACCAGTACCACCACCACTACCAGTACCACAACCACCAGTACTACCACTACCAGTACCACCACCACCAGTACTACCACTACCAGTACCACCACCATCACCAGTACTACCAGTACTCCCACCATCAGTACTACCAATACTACCACCACCAGTACTACCACTACTACAGCCACCAGTACTACCACTACTACAGCCACCAGTACTACCACCACCAACAGTACTACCACCACCACCAGTACTACCAATACCAGTACTACCATAATCAGTACCACTACCACCACAAGTACTACCACCACCAGTACCACCACCACCAGTACTACCACTACCAGTATTACGGGAAGCAGTACCACCACCAATGCTACTGCTACCAGTATCACCACCACCAGTTCTCCCGCTACCAGTACCACCACCACCAGTACCACCACTACTACCACCAGCAGTACTACCACCAACAGTACTACCACTACTAGTACCACCACCTCCAGTACTACCACTACTACCACTACCAGTACCACCACCACCAGTACCACCACCACCAGTACTACCACTACCAGTACCACCACCACCAGTACTACCACTACCAGTACCACCACCATCACCAGTACTACCAGTACCACCACCACCAGTACTACCACTACCAGTACCACCACCATCACCAGTACTACCAGTACTACCACCATCAGTACTACCAGTACTACCACCACCAGTACTACCACTACTACAGCCACCAGTACTACCACTACTACAGCCACCAGTACTACCACTACCACCACCAACAGTACTACCACCACCACCAGTACTACCAATACCAGTACTACCATAATCAGTGCCACTACCACCACCAGTACTACCACCACCAGTACCACCACCACCAGTACTACCACTACCGGTATTACGGGCAGCAGTACCACCACCACCAATGCTACTGCTACCAGTACCACCACCACCAGTACTCACGCTACCAGTAGCACCACCACCAGTACTACCACCACCAGTACTACCACCACCAGTACTACCACTACCAGTACCACCACCTCCAGTACTACCACTACTACCACTACCAGTACCACCACCTTCAGTACTACCACTACTACCACTACCAGTACCACCACCACTACCAGTACCACAACCACCAGTACTACCACTACCAGTACCACCACCACCAGTACTACCACTACCAGTACCACCACCATCACCAGTACTACCAGTACTACCACCATCAGTACTACCAGTACTACCCCCACCAGTACTACCACTACTACAGCCACCAGTACTACCACTACTGCAGCCACCAGTACTACCACTACCACCACCAACAGTACTACCACCACCACCAGTACTACCAATACCAGTACTACCATAATCAGTACCACTACCACGACAAGTACTACCACCACCAGTACCACCACCACCAGTACTACCACTACCAGTATTACGGGAAGCAGTACCACCACCAATGCTACTGCTACCAGTATCACCACCACCAGTTCTCCCGCTACCAGTACCACCACCACCAGTACCACCACTACTACCACCAGCAGTACTACCACCAACAGTACTACCACTACTAGTACCACCACCTCCAGTACTACCACTACTACCACTACCAGTACCACCACCACCAGTACCACCACCACCAGTACTACCACTACCAGTACCACCACCACCAGTACTACCACTACCAATACCACCGCCATCACCAGTACTACCAGTACTACCACCATCAGTACTACCAGTACTACCACCACCAGTACTACCACTACTACAGCCACCAGTACTACCACTACTACAGCCACCAGTACTACCACTACCACCACCAACAGTACTACCATCACCACCAGTACTACCAATACCAGTACTACCATAATCAGTACCAATACCACCACCAGTACTACCACCACCAGTACCACCACCACCAGTATCACCACTACTACCACCAGCAGTACCACCACCACCAGTACTACCACTACCAGTACCACCACCACCAGTACTACCACTACCAGTACCACCACCTCCAGTACTACCACTACTACCACTACCAGTACCACCACCACCAGTACTACCAGTACCACCACCACCAGTACTACCACTACCAGTACCACCATCACAAGTACTACCACTACCAGTAGCACCACCATCACCAGTACTACCAGTAATACCACCATCAGTACTACCAGTACTACCACCACCAGTACTACCACTACTACAACCACCAGTACTACCACTACCACCACTAACAGTACTACCACCACCACCAGTACTACCAGTACCAGTACTACCACAACCAGTACCACTACCACCACCAGTACTACCACCACCAGTACCACCACCGCCAGTACTACCACTACCAGTATTACGGGCAGCAATACCACCACCACCAATGCTACTGCTACCAGTACCACCACCACCAGTTCTCTCGCTACCAGTAGCACCACCACCAGTACTACCACCACCAGTACTACCACCACCAGTTCTACCACTACCAGTACCACCTCCAGTACTACCACTACTACCACTACCAGTACCACCACCTTCAGTACTACCACTACTACCACTACCAGTACCACCACCACTACCAGTACCACAACCACCAGTACTACCACTACCAGTACCACCACCACCAGTACTACCACTACCAGTACCACCACCATCACCAGTACTACCAGTACTACCACCATCAGTACTACCAGTACTACCACCACCAGTACTACCACTACTACAGCCACCAGTACTACCACTACTACAGCCACCAGTACTACCACTACCACTACCAACAGTACTACCACCACCACCAGTACTACCAATACCAGTACTACCATAATCAGTACCACTACCACCACAAGTACTACCACCACCAGTACCACCACCACCAGTACTACCACTACCAGTATTACGGGAAGCAGTACCACCACCAATGCTACTGCTACCAGTATCACCACCACCGGTTCTCCCGCTACCAGTACCACCACCACCAGTACCACCACTACTACCACCAGCAGTACTACCACCAACAGTACTACCACTACTAGTACCACCACCTCCAGTACTACCACTACTACCACTACCAGTACCACCACCACCAGTACCACCACCACCAGTACTACCACTACCAGTACCACCACCACCAGTACTACCACTACCAGTACCACCACCATCACCAGTACTACCAGTACCACCACCACCAGTACTACCACTACCAGTACCACCACCACCACCAGTACTACCACTACTACAGCCACCAGTACTACCACTACTACAGCCACCAGTACTACCACTACCACCACCAACAGTACTACCACCACCACCAGTACTACCAATACCAGTACTACCATAATCAGTACCACTACCACCACAAGTACTACCACCACCAGTACCACCACCACCATTACTAGCACTACCAGTACCACCACTTCCAGTACTACCACTACTACCACTACCAGTACCACCACCACCAGCATTACCAGTACCACCACCACCAGTACTACCACTACCAGTACCACCAACACCAGTACTATCACTACCAGTACCACCACCATCACCAGTACTACCAGTACTACCACCATCAGTACTACCAGTACTATCATCACTAGTACTACCACTACTACAGCCACCAGTACTACCACTACTACAGCCACCAGTACTACCACTACCACCACCAACAGTACTACCACCACCACCAGTACTACCAGTATCAGTACTACCACAACCAGTACCACTACCACCACCAACAGTACTACCATCACCACCAGTACTACCAATACCAGTACTACCATAATCAGTACCACTACCACCACCAGTACTACCACCACCAGTACCACCACCACCAGTATCACCACTACTACCACCAGCAGTACCACCACCACCAGTACTACCACCAGCATTACTACCACCAACAGTACTACCACTACCAGTACCACCACCTCCAGTACTACCACTACTACCACTACCAGTACCACCACCACCAGTACTACCAGTACCACCACCACCAGTACTACCACTACCAGTATCACCACCACAAGTACTACCACTACCAGTAGCACCACCATCACCAGTACTACCAGTAATACCACCATCAGTACTACCAGTACTACCACCACCAGTACTACCACTACTACAACCACCAGTACTACCACTACCACCACTAACAGTACTATCACCACCACCAGTACTACCAGTACCAGTACTACCACTACCAGTATTACGGGCAGCAGTACCACCACCACCAATGCTACTGCTACCAGTACCACCACCACCAGTACTCTCGCTACCAGTAGCACCACCACCAGTACTACCACCACCAGTACTACCACCACCAGTACTACCACTACCAGTACCACCACCTCCAGTACTACCACTACTACCACTACCAGTACAACCACCTTCAGTACTACCACTACTACCACTACCAGTACCACCACCACTACCAGTACCACAACCACCAGTACTACCACTACCAGTACCACCACCACCAGTACTACCACTACCAGTACCACCACCATCACCGGTACTACCAGTACTACCACCATCAGTACTACCAATACTACCACCACCAGTACTACCACTACTACAGCCACCAGTACTACCACTACTACAGCCACCAGTACTACCACTACCACTTAAAACAGTACTACCACCACCACCAGTACTACCAATACCAGTACTACCATAATCAGTACCACTACCACCACAAGTACTACCACCACCAGTACCACCACCACCAGTACTACCACTACCAGTATTACGGGAAGCAGTACCACCACCAATGCTACTGCTACCAGAATCACCACCACCAGTTCTCCCGCTACCAGTACCACCACCACCAGTACCACCACTACTACCACCAGCAGTACTACCACCAACAGTACTACCACTACTAGTACCACCACCTCCAGTACTACCACTACTACCACTACCAGTACCACCACCACCAGTACCACCACCACCAGTACTACCACTACCAGTACCACCACCACCAGTACTACCACTACCAGTACCACCACCATCACCAGTACTACCAGTACCACCACCACCAGTACTACCACTACCAGTACCACCACCATCACCAGTACTACCAGTACTACCACCATCAGTACTACCAGTACTACCACCACCAGTACTACCACTACTACAGCCACCAGTACTACCACTACTATAGCCACCAGTACTACCACTACCACCACCAACAGTACTACCACCACCACCAGTACTACCAATACCAGCACTACCATAATCAGTACCACTACCACCACCAGTACTACCACCACCAGTACCACCACCACCAGTACTACCACTACCAGTATTACGGGCAGCAGTACCACCACCACCAATGCTACTGCTACCAGTACCACCACCACCAGTACTCTCGCTACCAGTAGCACCACCACCAGTACTACCACCACCAGTACTACCACCACCAGTACTACCACTACCAGTACCACCACCTCCAGTACTACCACTACTACCACTACCAGAACCACCACCTTCAGTACTACCACTACTACCACTACCAGTACCACCACCACTACCAGTACCACAACCACCAGTACTACCACTACCAGTACCACCACCACCAGTACTACCACTACCAGTACCACCACCATCACCAGTACTACCAGTACTACCACCATCAGTACTACCACTACTACAGCCACCAGTACTACCACTACTACAGCCACCAGTACTACCACTACCACCACCAACAGTACTACCACCACCACCAGTACTACCAATACCAGTACTACCATAATCAGTACCACTACCACCACAAGTACTACCACCACCAGTACCACCACCACCACCAGTACTACCACTACCAGTATTACGGGAAGCAGTACCACCACCAATGCTACTGCTACCAGTATCACCACCACCAGTTCTCCCGCTACCAGTACCACCACCACCAGTACCACCACTACTACCACCAGCAGTACTACCACCAACAGTACTACCACTACTAGTACCACCACCTCCAGTAATACCACTTACACCACTACCAGTACCACCACCACCAGTACCACCACCACCAGTACTACCACTACCAGTACCACCACCATCACCAGTGCTACCAGTACCACCACCACCAGTACTACCACTACCAGTACCACCACCATCACCAGTACTACCAGTACTACCACCATCAGTACTACCGGTACTACCACCACCAGTACTACCACTACTACAGCCACAAGTACTACCACTACTACAGCCACCAGTACTACCACTACCACCACCAACAGTACTACCATCACCACCAGTACTACCAATACCAGTACTACCATAATCAGTACCACTACCACCACCAGTACTACCACCACCAGTACCACCACCACCAGTATCACCACTACTACCACCAGCAGTACCACCACCGCCAGTACTACCACTACCAGTACCACCACCACCAGTACTACCACTACCAGTACCACCACCTCCAGTACTACCACTACTACCACTACCAGTACCAACACCACCAGTACTACCACTACCAGTACTACCACCACAAGTACTACCACTACCAGTAGCACCACCATCACCAGTACTACCAGTAATACCACCATCAGTACTACCAGTACTACCAACACCAGTACTACCACTACTACAACCACCAGTACTACCACTACCATCACTAACAGTACTACCACCACCACCAGTACTACCAGTACCAGTACTGCCACAACCAGTACCATTACCACCACCAGTACTACCACCACCAGTACCACCACCACCAGTACTACCACTACCAGTATTACGGGCAACAGTACCACCACCACCAATGCTACTGCTACCAGTACCACCACCACCAGTACTCTCGCTACCAGTAGCACCACCACCAGTACTACCACCACCAGTACCACCACCACCAGTTCTACCACTACCAGTACCACCTCCAGTACTACCACTACTACCACTACCAGTACCACCACCTTCAGTACTACCACTACTACCACTACCAGTACCACCACCACTACCAGTACCACAACCACCAGTACTACCACTACCAGTACCACCACAATCACCAGTACTACCAGTACTACCACCATCAGTACTACCAGTACTACCACCACCAGTACTACCACTACTACAGCCACCAGTACTACCACTACTACAGCCACCAGTACTACCACTACCACTACCAACAGTACTACCACCACCACCAGTACTACCAATACCAGTACTACCATAATCAGTACCACTACCACCACAAGTACTACCACCACCAGTACCACCACCACCAGTACTACCACTACCAGTATTACGGGAAGCAGTACCACCACCAATGCTACTGCTACCAGTATCACCGCCACCAGTTCTCCCGCTACCAGTACCACCACCACCAGTACCACCACTACTACCACCAGCAGTACTACCACCAACAGTACTACCACTACTAGTACCACTACTAGTACCACCACCTCCAGTACTACCACTACTACCACTACCAGTACCACCACCACCAGTACCACCACCACCAGTACTACCACTACCAATACCACCACCACCAGTACTACCACTACCAGTACCACCACCATCACCAGTACTACCAGTACCACCACCACCAGTACTACCACTACCAGTACCACCACCATCACCAGTACTACCAGTACTACCGCCATCAGTACTACCAGTACTACCACCACCAGTACTACCACTACTACAGCCACCAGTGCTACCACTACTACAGCCACCAGTACTACCACTACCACCACCAACAGTACTACCACCACCACCAGTACTACCAATACCAGTACTACCATAATCAGTACCACTACCACCACCAGTACTACCACCACCAGTACCACCACCACCAGTATCACCACTACTACCACCAGCAGTACCACCACCACCAGTACTACCACTACCAGTACCACCACCACCAGTACTACCACTACCAGTACCACCACCTCCAGTACTACCACTACTACCACTACCAGTACCACCACCAGTACTACCAGTACCACCACCAGTACTACCACTACCAGTACCACCAACACCAGTACTACCACTACCAGTACCACCACCATCACCAGTACTACCAGTACTACCACCATCAGTACTACCAGTACTACAACCACCAGTACTACCACTACCATCACTAACAGTACTACCACCACCACCAGTACTACCAGTACCAGTACTGCCACAACCAGTACCATTACCACCACCAGTACTACCACCACCAGTACCAGCACCACCAGTACTACCACTACCAGTATTACGGGCAACAGTACCACCACCACCAATGCTACTGCTACCAGTACCACCACCACCAGTACTCTCGCTACCAGTAGCACCACCACCAGTACTACCACCACCAGTACTACCACCACCAGTTCTACCACTACCAGTACCACCTCCAGTACTACCACTACTACCACTACCAGTACCACCACCTTCAGTACTACCACTACTACCACTACCAGTACCACCACCACTACCAGTACCACAACCACCAGTACTACCACTACCAGTACCACCACAATCACCAGTACTACCAGTACTACCACCATCAGTACTACCAGTACTACCACCACCAGTACTACCACTACTACAGCCACCAGTACTACCACTACTACAGCCACCAGTACTACCACTACCACTACCAACAGTACTACCACCACCACCAGTACTACCAATACCAGTACTACCATAATCAGTACCACTACCACCACAAGTACTACCACCACCAGTACCACCACCACCAGTACTACCACTACCAGTATTACGGGAAGCAGTACCACCACCAATGCTACTGCTACCAGTATCACCACCACCAGTTCTCCCGCTACCAGTACCACCACCACCAGTACCACCACTACTACCACCAGCAGTACTACCACCAACAATACTACCACTACTAGTACCACCACCTCCAGTACTACCACTACTACCACTACCAGTACCACCACCACCAGTACCACCACCACCAGTACTACCACTACCAATACCACCACCACCAGTACTACCACTACCAGTACCACCACCATCACCAGTACTACCAGTACCACCACCACCAGTACTACCACTACCAGTACCACCACCATCACCAGTACTACCAGTACTACCACCATCAGTACTACCAGTACTACCACCACCAGTACTACCACTACTACAGCCACCAGTGCTACCACTACTACAGCCACCAGTACTACCACTACCACCACCAACAGTACTACCACCACCACCAGTACTACCAATACCAGTACTACCATAATCAGTACCACTACCACCACCAGTACTACCACCACCAGTACCACCACCACCAGTATCACGACTACTACCACCAGCAGTACCACCACCACCAGTACTACCACTACCAGTACCACCACCACCAGTACTACCACTACCAGTACCACCACCTCCAGTACTACCACTACTACCACTACCAGTACCACCACCACCAGTACTACCAGTACTACCACCACCAGTACTACCACTACTACAGCCACCAGTACTACCACTACTACAGCCACCAGTACCACCACTACTACCACCAGCAGTACTACCACCAACAGTACTACCACTACTAGTACCACCACCTCCAGTACTACCACTACTACCACTACCAGTACCACCACCACCAGTACTACCACTACCAGTACCACCACCACCAGTACTACCACTACCAGTACCACCACCATCACCAGTACTACCAGTACCACCACCACCAGTACTACCACTACCAGTACCACCACCATCACCAGTACTACCAGTACTACCACCATCAGTACTACCAGTACTACCACCACCAGTACTACCACTACTACAGCCACCAGTACTACCACTACTACAGCCACCAGTACTACCACGACCACCACCAACAGTACTACCACCACCACCAGTACTACCAATACCAGTACTACCATAATCAGTACCACTACCACCACCAGTACTACCAGTACCACCACCAGTACTACCACTACCAGTACCACCAACACCAGTACTACCACTACCAGTACCACCACCATCACCAGTACTACCAGTACTACCACCATCAGTACTACCAGTACTACCACCATCAGTACTACCAGTACTACCACCACCAGTACTACCACTACTACAGCCACCAGTACTACCACTACCACCACCAACAGTACTACCACCACCACCAGTACTACCAATACCAGTACTACCATAATCAGTACCACTACCACCACAAGTACTACCACCACCAGTACCACCACCACCAGTACTACCACTACCAGTATTACAGGAAGCAGTACCACCACCAATGCTACTGCTACCAGTATCACCACCACCAGTTCTCCCGCTACCAGTACCACCACCACCAGTACCACCACTACTACCACCAGCAGTACTACCACCAACAGTACTACCACTACTAGTACCACCACCTCCAGTACTACCACTACTACCACTACCAGTACCACCACCACCAGTACTACCAGTACCACCACCACCAGTACTACCACTACCAGTACCACCACCACCAGTACTACCACTACCAGTACCACCACCATCACCAGTACTACCAGTACCACCACCACCAGTACTACCACTACCAGTACCACCACCATCACCAGTACTACCAGTACTACCACCATCAGTACTACCAGTACTACCACCACCAGTACTACCACTACTACAGCCACCAGTACTACCACTACTACAGCCACCAGTACTACCACTACCACCACCAACAGTACTACCACCACCACCAGTACTACCAATACCAGTACTACCATAATCAGTACCACTACCACCACCAGTACTACCACCACCAGTACCACCACCACCAGTATCACCACTACTACCACCAGCAGTACCACCACCACCAGTACTACCACTACCAGTACCACCACCACCAGTACTACCACTACCAGTACCACCACCTCCAGTACTACCACTACTACCACTACCAGTACCACCCCCACCAGTACTACCAGTACCACCACCACCAGTACTACCACTACCAGTACCACCACCACCAGTACCACCAGTAATATCACCATCAGTACTACCAGTACTACCCCCACCAGTACTACCACTACTACAGCCACCAGTACTACCACCATCAGTACTACCAGTACTACCACCAGTACTACCACTACTACAGCCACCAGTACTACCAGTACTACAGCCACCAGTACTACCACTACCACCACCAACAGTACTACCACCACCACCAGGACTACCAGTACCAGTACTACCACAACCAGTACCACTACCACTACCAGTACTACCACCCCCAGTACTACCACTACCAGTATTACAGGCAGCAGTACCACCACCACCAATTCTACTGCTACCAGTACCACCACCAGTACTCCCGCTACCAGTACCACCACCACCAGTACCACCACTACCATTACTACCACCCCCAGTACCACCACCAACAGTACTACCACTACCAGTACCACCACCTTCAGTACTACCATTACTACCACTACCAGTACCACCACCACCAGTACTACCAGTACCACCACCACCAGTACTACCACCACCAGTACTACCACTACCAGTACCACCACCTCCAGTACTACCACTACTACCACTACCAGTACCACCACCTTCAGTACTACCACTACTACCACTACCAGTACCACCACCACTACCAGTACCACAACCACCAGTACTACCACTACCAGTACCACCACCACCAATACTACCACTACCAGTACCACCACCATCACCAGTACTACCAGTACTAACACCATCAGTACTACCACTACTACAGCCACCAGTACTACCACTACTACAGCCACCAGTACTACCACTACCACCACCAACAGTACTACCACCACCACCAGTACTACCAATACCAGTACTACCATAATCAGTACCACTACCACCACCAGTACTACCACCACCAGTACCACCACCACCATTACTAGCACTACCAGTACCACCACTTCCAGTACTACCACTACTACCACTAACAGTACCACCACCACCAGTATTACCAGTACCACCACCACCAGTACAACCACTACCAGTACCACCAACACCAGTACTACCACTACCAGTACCACCACTGTTAGACCCGGGACCCTGGCCGGCCAAGACTCGCGTCGAGGTCAGTCAGGGATCGCCAGTTCTAAGTGTCAGGGCAAGGGAGTCACACACCAAGGCAACCCCTACTCGCCCTCTAGGTAACGTGGCGCGAGCAGTCAAGGCTAAACTTGGAGGCGATGTAAGTTAAGTATTTGCGCACGCACCCCAGCAACAACACCCAAGGCCCACCACAAAGGAAACTCCACACAAGGTTATATAAAAATAGCCTTTGTATTACACCAAAACACATTAGATAAAACACACTTTACAATGTGCCAGAGGCACGGGCAGAATTTACAGGGGAATATTTACAAGACAGGGCCACCTGGACCACTGTCAGGACTCAGAAGTAACACTTTTAAAAATAGCACTTTTAGAATGTAAAATCACTGTAGCACAAAAATAACATACAACCAGTAATCACTGGTAACCAGGGTCTCACTAGCACCACCTGCACTAGGGAGAAAACAACCACCTATGTATCACAATACCTGTAGGGGTGTAAAAACAGCACACATGATGTCGTAACATTCAGAGGTGTAAAAGGACAAAGAGAACACATGATGAATAATCTACCCATTCAGAGGTGTAAGCAAAACACATGATGCCGTAACATTCAGAGGTGTAAAAGTTACTAACTATCTCCCCAAACTCACCAGTCACCACCTGTGACTTGTCCCGGTGTCCCAATGTCAGGGCCTAAACGTGGCAGTTGTCCACTAAGTGCTGGACAACTGGAGCAGGGAAAGTTAGCACAAAGTTGGAGCCTCTCTGGGCTCAAAGAACCACCACTGTGGCACTGGTGAGCCTCTCTTAGGCTCTCTCACCAGTAAGGGGGGGGCTGCTGAGCCTCTCAGGGCTCCAGCAACAGAAAGGTACAGCTTCGCTGGGCTGGGGGGTCCCTCGCTCTGGGGACCCAAAGCAATAATGCTGGTTAAGAGCCTCGCTGGGCTCTAAGACAAGAAATGATCCCCTCAGAGCCTCTCTCAGGCTCTCAGACAAGGGGGGCACTCGAGCCTCTCAGGGCTCGCAAAGCAAAAGGCAGGCTGGAGCCTCTCTGGACTCCCAGCCAATGGTGCAGCCTCGCTGGGCTGTGGGGTCCCTCTCTCTGGGGACCCGGGGTCAGGACAAATGCTCCTCAAGAGCCTCGCAGGCTCTCGGCCGAAATGCCCCTCAGAGCCTCTCCGGGCTCTTCGTAGATGTGCCCACGAGCCTCTCTGGCTCGCTAAACAAGGAATGTGTGGGACGTTGGAGCCTCTCTGGGCTCTTCAATACACAATGCCCCCGAGCCCTCAGGCTCAAAACACACAGGCGCGAGGTCGCGCTACCGAGAGGGGGCGGGGCGGACACCGGCAATGTGTCCCGACGCTCCCCCCCCTCCTCTGCAGGCACCGGCACTCACCGGTCTAGCGCTGGGCTCTCCAGCGGCGGCGGGTCTCTCCCGCTGGTCCCGGGGCGCTCCTCGGCCGGTTGCTTCTCGTCCTGCCCCCGGCCTGCCTGACTTCCGGGTCGCGGCAGCGGGGCGGGACTTCCGGTCGGCCTCTCCGGGGCCGCACAGTGATTGGTCGGCCGCCTCACCACTTCCGGGTCGTCGCGGGCAGCGCGGCGGCCCGTTTCTAGGCAGGCAGGCGGCTTACCAGATGATCCGAGGAGTGGGCTCCCTCGTGGATCAGTCAATCGGGCAAAACACTACGGCCATAAGCGGGGTGGCACCCGCGCCGTCAACTCGCCACACGGGGCGATCGGAGGCCGGGTGGGCACCGGCCTCTGCAGACCACAGCGCTCCCAAGCGCTGCAGGCACCATAAAGCGCTCGTAAGCGCTAAACAGCAGACAAAAGCGCTCTCCAAGCGCTAGGGGTGAAATCCAGCGCTCTCCAAGCGCTAGGCAGGCGATGTCCGCGCTCCCAGCGCTGAAGGGCAGAGAGCAGCGCTCTCAGGCTGCAGGAAAGAAGTCCTCAGTGCTCCCCAGCACTGGAGGACAGGACAGGGCTCCAGCAGGGCTGGAGGCAGGCAGGGGGGGCAAGGCTGGGCCAGAGCCAGCACACTGGGTCTCCAGGCAGGGAGACTCCCCAAGTGGCGGTCCTTCTGGCCCCAGCAGCGGCACAAGCCCCCTCTGGCAGGATCCAAAAGAAGAACATTTTCCAAGGGGACACAGCCCCTTCTTATACAGTAAATTCCTTTGTTACAATGTGCAGGGTGGGGGGAAAACCAGTCGCAGCTGGTTCTGGAGCACTCTTGATGGCCCAACCACCCATTCCTTTCACTGGGGAGGCCAGGGTCATTAGACACACCACAGGGGGGCGGAGCCAGCATTGTGTGGGGAAAACCCAGCCCATCCAGGACACAGGTACACTCCTCCCACACATCACTCATGCTAATCTCCCACTCACCACCGGGCAGACCCATCCAGACTTCCTGGAGCCTGGCATGCCAGCCAGCTCCAGCCAATCACGCTCCAGCACCCTCACTGTACACATATCTCAATGTCCAGAAGTAGCACTTCCCAACTAGACACACACATGCCGCAGACACCATCTTGCAGCATTCACTCTCACGAGTTTAGGCATACCAAACTCGAGCCTGCACTCCCCACGCATCAGGAACTACCAGGGACACACACATTCCCCATGCATTCCTATGGGAGGGCAGGCCAGCCATACTTCACGCACGCACTTTCACTCTGGGACCCAGGGGAAAGTGCGCAGAGACCCAAAAATCACTGACACAGGGTCACAAATAAGGCAAAAAGTCTAGGGGTGAACCTGCCCTGCGGGCCAAGTCCAACACAACCCCCTTCCAGCCAAAACGCAGGGGAGAACAATCACCACCGTGATGTACTTCCCTGCTTGGGGCGATAGAACACGGACGCAGGCCCGCCACTGCCGGGACACTCTCCTGTTCTATGCCACGGTGAACCCCTAGGGTTCCTTCTAAAGCTACTGTAAGGACCAACTGGGCTACCCCACTGGTACTCCTCAGCTGTCCGCGGCCAGGACCAGGCCCTGGGCCACCCAGGTGCCACCGGTCCTTGCCAATTCGCAGAGCGGGGGGTAGTTACCCCTGGCACATAGTATCCATTCTCCACTCTCCCTGTCTGCAAGACAGGACTAGACTGCCACTGGTTCACCAGCCTTTGGTCTACAACCTCAGGCGGACCAGGAGTCTCAGAGAAGGCTTTCCTCCCCTTACCTCTTCTTCCGGGGTTCCTCCTCCTCCTGCGAGGGGGACACCCAGGACGCCATTCCAACCCAGGGTTTAACCCCTCAGGTTGCACCGGGGTCAGAGGTGGGCTTTCCCACCCTCTGCACCCCCTTCCAGAGGTCTGCCCTCTCCCAACTGGAGAAGTTCCTCTGGAAGAACCGGTCAGGACACTGCTTACAGTCGTCCTACCCTTCAGGTCAGGCCGAGCCTGCACCTGGCCTCCCAACCTCCGGTCTAAAACCTTTGGTGGAATAATTGCCTGGCACTCCAGGACTTCTGGGGACTCACACGCAATCCCCCTGAGGCTGACACATGACCCATGTGTCGTGTGACGGTCTGTCTGGCGCAGATCTCCCGCCTCCTGTCCACCTGACAGGGCGCAAAGATCCCCCAGACCAGAAGTGGCGCCACCCGGGTCCCCCCAAGAAGATCTAGCCCAACTGGCTAGTCTCTGGTCCACTGGTGCATCCACTGGGAGACTCATCCCCCAATCACTCCTCACTTCGGACTTCTGTGCACTCCCTCCTGGAGTAGCACTGCCGGACACTGGAACCCCTGGAGCTCTAGTTACAGACGCTCCAGGTTCCCTAGACACTAGGAGATCCTTTTCAAGTGTACTAACAGGACAGCCTAGGTCCCTAACCTGGTGTTCCCTCAAGAAACCACCCAAGTTCTGAGACAGGGCTTCGGGCCTCTGGGGGCTCTCAGCCACCCACTGACTCCTGCTCCACTGAGCCAGGTAGTCAGCCCCTCCACCCTTCTCACTATACTGGGACCTAGCTGGGCTACACTGAGCCTCTTCCACCACGCTGGGCTGGAAGCTCCCTGTACCACTACTGTTGGACTCACTCTCTAATGACTCTACAGAACCTCTGGCACTCTCCCAGCGGTCTGCTTCTTCTGTAAATAGTCTTAGATCAGAAAATTCACCTGCCAACAGGTGTTGGCGCAACTCAGGACAACAACTACTGAGCATCTGCTCTCTGACAATCAGCCTGAATAGTTCATCATAGTCCTCTTCCTTGATACTCATCAGCCACTCAGCCAGTGCCTCATCACATACATCTGAAAAATCTGCCCAAGACTGGTGAGGCAGTCTCCTACTGCCCCTGAATTTCAACCTATACTCCTCCTCTTGGGAACAAGGTATCTTATGTGGGGGACGTGGACTGGGACTTCCTACACTGAAATTTAAATAGCTGCCACCACTGGACCCAACCCTCCCTGGGGGATCCAGAACATTATGACTGCGGTCAGGGGACAATCTACCCTCTAGGGCTATCTTCTCCCTGGCCAAGGCCCTCTCAGCCTCTGCAGTCCGCTCATTCACACCCAGCTGCGCCATCTCTCTGGCATGCTCTAACCTGAGCTTCTCCATGGCCAGCTGGTGCTCCCTCTCTTCCCTCCTATCTACCCACTCCTCTGGGGACAGGGGAAGGGGTGGGGTGCTACATCTGACACTGGACCCAGCAAGGGACTCCCTATCTAGGGGGTACTCGCTCTCTGCTGGCGTCCCTGTGCTATCATTTTCTTCCTCCTCCTCTGAATCTTCAGGGCTCCCCACAGACCCACCACCCTCCTGGTGTGAATCCCGGGCCCTTTCCTCGCTGCGCGCAAGATCTCACTGACCCTTTTGCCATAGGATCAGGCTGCTCCTAAGTTCAGACTGAGTATCTGACTCATCCACTCCTATGCCTCTCTCTCCACAGAACCTTACCAGATCACACATACTGTACCCAAACAGATCACAGAAATCAAAAACTGGTTCCATTCTGGCGGACGTTCTAGAGAAGAGATTACACAGGGAACCTAGGGGTCTGAGCTTACACAGGAGTACACAATTCACAAAGGTTCAGCAAGTTCCCTCTCCCAGAGAACTCACACTCACTTGCCTAGTGCCACACACCATTCATTCACACACAACCCCCCCCTCGGACTGGTAAGGCAGTTTCTACCACCCCTGATTCCTCAACCTGACCACACGTGACACAGGTACCAAACTCTGGGCGCGGGGCAGGGGAACAAATGTACTGGACACAATTGCACAATGATACCTCAGGAGAAGAAAATAATGGAACTTCAAAAACAATAATCCCCTAAAATGTGGTCATCTAAAATGCAGAGCTTTGTAGTGGCCTGTCGCCACTGTGGTACAACGCAAACACAAATTCTCATCCTCACCGCTTGCCGCCAATGTTAGACCCGGGACCCTGGCCGGCCAAGACTCGCGTCGAGGTCAGTCAGGGATCGCCAGTTCTAAGTGTCAGGGCAAGGGAGTCACACACCAAGGCAACCCCTACTCGCCCTCTAGGTAACGTGGCGCGAGCAGTCAAGGCTAAACTTGGAGGCGATGTAAGTTAAGTATTTGCGCACGCACCCCAGCAACAACACCCAAGGCCCACCACAAAGGAAACTCCACACAAGGTTATATAAAAATAGCCTTTGTATTACACCAAAACACATTAGATAAAACACACTTTACAATGTGCCAGAGGCACGGGCAGAATTTACAGGGGAATATTTACAAGACAGGGCCACCTGGACCACTGTCAGGACTCAGAAGTAACACTTTTAAAAATAGCACTTTTAGAATGTAAAATCACTGTAGCACAAAAATAACATACAACCAGTAATCACTGGTAACCAGGGTCTCACTAGCACCACCTGCACTAGGGAGAAAACAACCACCTATGTATCACAATACCTGTAGGGGTGTAAAAACAGCACACATGATGTCGTAACATTCAGAGGTGTAAAAGGACAAAGAGAACACATGATGAATAATCTACCCATTCAGAGGTGTAAGCAAAACACATGATGCCGTAACATTCAGAGGTGTAAAAGTTACTAACTATCTCCCCAAACTCACCAGTCACCACCTGTGACTTGTCCCGGTGTCCCAATGTCAGGGCCTAAACGTGGCAGTTGTCCACTAAGTGCTGGACAACTGGAGCAGGGAAAGTTAGCACAAAGTTGGAGCCTCTCTGGGCTCAAAGAACCACCACTGTGGCACTGGTGAGCCTCTCTTAGGCTCTCTCACCAGTAAGGGGGGGGCTGCTGAGCCTCTCAGGGCTCCAGCAACAGAAAGGTACAGCTTCGCTGGGCTGGGGGGTCCCTCGCTCTGGGGACCCAAAGCAATAATGCTGGTTAAGAGCCTCGCTGGGCTCTAAGACAAGAAATGATCCCCTCAGAGCCTCTCTCAGGCTCTCAGACAAGGGGGGCACTCGAGCCTCTCAGGGCTCGCAAAGCAAAAGGCAGGCTGGAGCCTCTCTGGACTCCCAGCCAATGGTGCAGCCTCGCTGGGCTGTGGGGTCCCTCTCTCTGGGGACCCGGGGTCAGGACAAATGCTCCTCAAGAGCCTCGCAGGCTCTCGGCCGAAATGCCCCTCAGAGCCTCTCCGGGCTCTTCGTAGATGTGCCCACGAGCCTCTCTGGCTCGCTAAACAAGGAATGTGTGGGACGTTGGAGCCTCTCTGGGCTCTTCAATACACAATGCCCCCGAGCCCTCAGGCTCAAAACACACAGGCGCGAGGTCGCGCTACCGAGAGGGGGCGGGGCGGACACCGGCAATGTGTCCCGACGCTCCCCCCCCTCCTCTGCAGGCACCGGCACTCACCGGTCTAGCGCTGGGCTCTCCAGCGGCGGCGGGTCTCTCCCGCTGGTCCCGGGGCGCTCCTCGGCCGGTTGCTTCTCGTCCTGCCCCCGGCCTGCCTGACTTCCGGGTCGCGGCAGCGGGGCGGGACTTCCGGTCGGCCTCTCCGGGGCCGCACAGTGATTGGTCGGCCGCCTCACCACTTCCGGGTCGTCGCGGGCAGCGCGGCGGCCCGTTTCTAGGCAGGCAGGCGGCTTACCAGATGATCCGAGGAGTGGGCTCCCTCGTGGATCAGTCAATCGGGCAAAACACTACGGCCATAAGCGGGGTGGCACCCGCGCCGTCAACTCGCCACACGGGGCGATCGGAGGCCGGGTGGGCACCGGCCTCTGCAGACCACAGCGCTCCCAAGCGCTGCAGGCACCATAAAGCGCTCGTAAGCGCTAAACAGCAGACAAAAGCGCTCTCCAAGCGCTAGGGGTGAAATCCAGCGCTCTCCAAGCGCTAGGCAGGCGATGTCCGCGCTCCCAGCGCTGAAGGGCAGAGAGCAGCGCTCTCAGGCTGCAGGAAAGAAGTCCTCAGTGCTCCCCAGCACTGGAGGACAGGACAGGGCTCCAGCAGGGCTGGAGGCAGGCAGGGGGGGCAAGGCTGGGCCAGAGCCAGCACACTGGGTCTCCAGGCAGGGAGACTCCCCAAGTGGCGGTCCTTCTGGCCCCAGCAGCGGCACAAGCCCCCTCTGGCAGGATCCAAAAGAAGAACATTTTCCAAGGGGACACAGCCCCTTCTTATACAGTAAATTCCTTTGTTACAATGTGCAGGGTGGGGGGAAAACCAGTCGCAGCTGGTTCTGGAGCACTCTTGATGGCCCAACCACCCATTCCTTTCACTGGGGAGGCCAGGGTCATTAGACACACCACAGGGGGGCGGAGCCAGCATTGTGTGGGGAAAACCCAGCCCATCCAGGACACAGGTACACTCCTCCCACACATCACTCATGCTAATCTCCCACTCACCACCGGGCAGACCCATCCAGACTTCCTGGAGCCTGGCATGCCAGCCAGCTCCAGCCAATCACGCTCCAGCACCCTCACTGTACACATATCTCAATGTCCAGAAGTAGCACTTCCCAACTAGACACACACATGCCGCAGACACCATCTTGCAGCATTCACTCTCACGAGTTTAGGCATACCAAACTCGAGCCTGCACTCCCCACGCATCAGGAACTACCAGGGACACACACATTCCCCATGCATTCCTATGGGAGGGCAGGCCAGCCATACTTCACGCACGCACTTTCACTCTGGGACCCAGGGGAAAGTGCGCAGAGACCCAAAAATCACTGACACAGGGTCACAAATAAGGCAAAAAGTCTAGGGGTGAACCTGCCCTGCGGGCCAAGTCCAACAACCACCATCACCAGTACTACCACTACTACAGCCACCAGTACTACCACTACTACAGCCACCAGTACTACCACTACCACCACCAACAGTACTACCACCACCACCAGTACTACCAGTATCAGTACTACAACAACCAGTACCACTACCACCACCAGTACTACTACCACCAGTACCACCACCACCAGTACTACCACTACTAGTATTGCGGGCAGCAGTACCACCACCACCATGCTACTGCTACCAGTACCACCACCACCAGAACTCCCGCTACCAGTACCACCACCACCAGTACCACAACTACCATTACTACCACCCCCAGTACTACCACCAACAGTACTACCACTACCAGTACCACCACCTTCAGTACTACCACTGCTACCACTACCAGTACCACCACCACCAGTACTACCAGTACCACCACCACCAGTACTACCAGTACCACCACCACCAGTACTACCACTACCAGTACCACCACCACCAGTACTACCACTACCAGTACCACCACCATCACCAGTACTACCAGTACTACCATCATCAGTACTACCAGTACTATCACCACCAGTACTACCACTACTACAGCCACCAGTACTACCACTACTACAGCCACCAGTACTACCACTACTACAGCCACCAGTACTACCACTACCACCACCAACAGTACTACCACCACCACCAGTACTACCAATACCAGTACTACCATAATCAGTACCACTACCACCACCAGTACTACCACCACCAGTACCACCACCACCAGTACTACGCCTACCAGTATTACGGGCAGCAGTACCACCACCACCAATGCTACTGCTACCAGTACCACCACCACCAGTACCACCACCACCAGTACTACCACTACCAATATTACGGGCAGCAGTACCACCACCACCAATGCCACTGCTACCAGTACCACCACCACCAGTACTCCCGCTACCAGTACCACCACCACCAGTACCACCGCTACCAGTACTACCACCAGCAGTACTACCACCAACAGTACTACCACTACCAGTACCACCACCTCCAGTACTACCACTACTACCACTACCAGTACCACCACCACCAGTACTACCAGTACCACCACCACCAGTACCACCACTACCATTACTACCACCCCCAGTACTACCACAAACAGTACTACCTCTACCAGTACCACCACCTTCAGTACTACCATTACTACCACTACCAGTACCACCACCACCAGTACTACCAGTACCACCACCACCAGTACTACCAGTACCACAACCACCAGTACTATCACTACCAGTACCACCACCACCAGTACTACCACTACCAGTACCACCACCATCACCAGTACTACCAGTACTACCATCATCAGTACTACCAGTACTATCACCATCAGTACTACCACTACTACAGCCACCAGTACTACCACTACTACAGCCACCAGTACTGCCACTACCACCACCAACAGTACTACCACCACCACCAGTACTACCAATACCAGTACTACCATAATCAGTACCACTACCACCACCAGTACTACCACCACCAGTACCACCACCACCATTACTAGCACTACCAGTACCACCACTTCCAGTACTACCACTACTACCACTAACAGTACCACCACCACCAGTACTACCACTACCAGTACCACCAACACCAGTACTACCACTACCAGTACCACCACCATCACCAGTACTACCACTACTACAGCCACCAGTACTACCACTACCACCACCAACAGTACTACCACCACCACCAGTACTACCAGTATCAGTACTACAACAACCAGTACCACTACCACCACCAGTACTACTACCACCAGTACCACCACCACCAGTACTACCACTACTAGTATTGCGGGCAGCAGTACCACCACCACCATGCTACTGCTACCAGTACCACCACCACCAGAACTCCCGCTACCAGTACCACCACCACCAGTACCACCACTACCATTACTACCACCCCCAGTACTACCACCAACAGTACTACCACTACCAGTACCACCACCTTCAGTACTACCACTGCTACCACTACCAGTACCACCACCACCAGTACTACCAGTACCACCACCACCAGTACTACCAGTACCACCACCACCAGTACTACCACTACCAGTACCACCACCACCAGTACTACCACTACCAGTACCACCACCATCACCAGTACTACCAGTACTACCATCATCAGTACTACCAGTACTATCACCACCAGTACTACCACTACTACAGCCACCAGTACTACCACTACTACAGCCACCAGTACTACCACTACTACAGCCACCAGTACTACCACTACCACCACCAACAGTACTACCACCACCACCAGTACTACCAATACCAGTACTACCATAATCAGTACCACTACCACCACCAGTACTACCACCACCAGTACCACCACCACCAGTACTACCACTACCAGTATTACGGGCAGCAGTACCACCACCACCAATGCTACTGCTACCAGTACCACCACCACCAGTACCACCACCACCAGTACTACCACTACCAATATTACGGGCAGCAGTACCACCACCACCAATGCCACTGCTACCAGTACCACCACCACCAGTACTCCCGCTACCAGTACCACCACCACCAGTACCACCGCTACCAGTACTACCACCAGCAGTACTACCACCAACAGTACTACCACTACCAGTACCACCACCTCCAGTACTACCACTACTACCACTACCAGTACCACCACCACCAGTACTACCAGTACCGCCACCACCAGTACTACCACTACCAGTACCACCACCACCAGTACTACCACTACCAGTACCACCACCATCACCAGTACTACCAGTAATGCCACCATCAGTACTACCAGTACTACCATCACCAGTACTACCACTACTACAGCCACCAGTACTACCACTACCACCACCAACAGTACTACCACCACATCCAGTACTACCAGTACCAGTACTACCACAACCAGTACCACTACCACCACCAGTACTACCACCACCAGTACTACCACCACCAGTACTACCACTACCAGTACCACCACCACCAGTACTACCACTACCAGTAGCACCACCATCAGTACTACCACTACCAGTACCACCACCGCCAGTACTACCACTACCAGTACCACCACCATCACCAGTACTACCAGTACTACCACCATCAGTACTACCAGTACTACCACCACCAGTACTACCACTACTACAGCCACCAGTACTACCACTACTACAGCCACCAGTACTACCACTACCACCACCAACAGTACTACCACCACCACCACCAGTACTACCAATACCAATACTACCATAATCAGTACCACTACCACCACCAGTACTACCACCACCAGTACCACCACCACTACCACTACCAGTATTACGGGCAGCAGTACCACCACCAATGCTACTGCTACCAGTACCACCACCACCAGTTCTCCCGCTACCAGTACCACCACCACCAGTACCACCACTACTACCACCAGCAGTACTACCACCAACAGTACTACCACTACCAGTACCACCACCACCAGTACTAACACTACCAGTACCACCACCATCACCAGTACTACCAGTAATACCACCATCAGTACTACCAGTACTACCACCACCAGTACTACCACTACTACAGCCACCAGTACTACCACTACCACCACCAACAGTACTACCACCACCACCAGTACTACCAGTACCAGTACTACCACCACCACCAGTACTACCAATACCAGTACTACCATAATCAGTACCACTGCCACCATCAGTACTACCACCATCAGTACCACCACCACCAGTACTACCACTACCAGTACCACCACTTCCAATACTACCACTACTACCACTACCAGTACCACCACCAGTATTACCAGTACCACCACCAGTACTACCACTACCAGTACCACCAACACCAGTACTACCACTACCAGTACCACCACCATCACCAGTACTACCAGTACTACCACCATCAGTACTTCCAGTACTACCACCACCAGTACTACCACTACTACAGCCACCAGTACTACCACTACTACAGCCACCAGTACTACCACTACCACCACCAACAGTATTACCACCACCACCAGTACTACCAATACCAGTACTACCATAATCTGTACCACTACCACCACCAGTACTACCACCACCAGTACCACCACCACGAGTACTACCACTACCAGTATTACGGGCAGCAGTACCACCCCCACCAATGCTACTGCTACCAGTACCACCACCACCAGTACTCCCGCTACCAGTACCACCACCACCAGTACCACCACTACCAGTACTACCACCAGCAGTACTACCACCAACAGTACCACCACTACCAGTACCACCACCTCCAGTACTACCACTACTACCACTACCAGTACCACCACCACCAGTACTACCAGTACCACCACCACCAGTACTACCACTACCAGTAACACCACCACCAGTACTACCACTACCAGTACCACCACCATCACCAGTACTACCACTACCAGTACCACCACCACCAGTACTACCACTACCACCACCAACAGTACTACCACCACCACCAGTACTACCAGTACCAGTACTACCACAACCACCAGCAACAGTACTACCACCACCACCAGTACTACCAATACCAGTACTACCATAATCAGTACCACTGCCACCATCAGTACTACCACCACCAGTACCACCACCACCAGTACTACCACTACCAGTACCACCACTTCCAATACTACCACTACTACCACTACCAGTACCACCACCAGTATTACCAGTACCACCACCAGTACTACCACTACCAGTACCACCAACACCAGTACTACCACTACCAGTACCACCACCATCACCAGTACTACCAGTACTACCACCATCAGTACTACCAGTACTACCACCACCAGTACTACCACTACTACAGCCACCAGTACTACCACTACTACAG
Source organism: Lissotriton vulgaris (assembly GCF_964263255.1). Classification (NCBI taxonomy): domain Eukaryota; kingdom Metazoa; phylum Chordata; class Amphibia; order Caudata; family Salamandridae; genus Lissotriton; species Lissotriton vulgaris. The sequence continues at coordinate 88,384 of NW_028253376.1, forward strand.
CCACCAGTACTCCCACTACTAGAGCCACCAGTACTACCACTACCACCACCAACAGTACTACCACCACCACCAGTACTACCAGTACCAGTACTACCACAACCAGTACCACTACCACCACCAGTCCTACCACCACCAGTACCACCACCACCAGTACTACCACTACCAGTATTACGGGCAGCAGTACCACCACCACCAATGCTACTGCTACCAGTACCACCACCACCAGTACTCCCACTACCAGTAGCATCACCACCAGTACTACCACCACCAGTACTACCACCACCAGTACTACCACTACCAGTACCACCACCCCCAGTACTACCACTACTAGTACCACCACCTCCAGTACTACCACTACTACCACTACCAGTACCACCACCACTACCAGTACCACCACCACCAGTACTACCACTACCAGTATTACGGGCAGCAGTACCACCACCACCAATGCTACTGCTACCAGTACCACCACCACCAGTACTCCCGCTACCAGTAGCATCACCACCAGTACTACCACCACCAGTACTACCACCACCAGTACTACCACTACCAGTACCACCACCCCCAGTACTACCACTACTAGTACCACCACTACTACCACTACCAGTACCACCACCACTACCAGTACCACCACCACCAGTACTACCACTACCAGTACCACCACCTCCAGTACTACCACTACTACCACTACCAGTACCACCACCACCAGTACTACCACTACCAGTACCACCACCACCAGTACTACCACTACCAGTACCACCACCATCACCAGTACTACCAGTAATACCACCATCAGTACTACCAGTACTACCACCACCAGTACTACCACTACTACAGCCACCAGTACTACTACCATCAGTACTACCAGTACTACCACCAGTACTACCACTACTACAGCCACCAGTACTACCAGTACTACAGCCACCAGTACTACCACTACCACCACCAACAGTACTACCACCACCACCAGTACTACCAGTACCAGTACTACCACAACCAGTACCACTACCACCACCAGTACTACCACCACCAGTACCACCACCACCAGTACTACCACTACCAGTATTACGGGCAGCAGTACCACCACCACCAATGTTACTGCTACCAGTACCACCACCACCAGTACCACCACTACCATTACTACCACCCCCAGTACTACCACCAACAGTACTACCACTACCAGTACCACCACCTTCAGTACTACCACTACCAGTACCACCACCACCAGTACTACCAGTACCACCACCACCAGTACTACCAGTACCACCACCACCAGTACTACCAGTACTACCACCACCAGTACCACTACCACCAGTACTACCACTACCAGTACCACCACCATCACCAGTACTACCAGTACTACCATCATCAGTACTACTAGTACTATCACCACCAGTACTACCACTACTACAGTCACCAGTACTACCACTACCAGTACCACCACCTCCAGTACTACCACTACTACCACTACCAGTACCACCACCACCAGTACTACCACTACCAGTACCACCACCACCAGTACTACCACTACCAGTACCACCACCATCACCAGTACTATCAGTAATACCACCATCAGTACTACAAGTACTACCACCACCAGTACTACCACTACTACAGCCACCAGTACTACCACTACCACCACCAACAGTACTACCACCACCACCAGTACTACCAGTACCAGTACTACCACAACCAGTACCACTACCACCACCAGTACTACCACCACCAGTACTACCACTACCAGTATTACGGGCAGCAGTACCACCACCACCAATGCTACTGCTGCCAGTACCACCACCACCAGTACTCCCGCTACCAGTAGCACCACCACCAGTACTACCACCACCAGTACTACCACCACCAGTACTACCACTACCAGTACAACCACCTCCAGTACTACCACTACTACCACTACCAGTACCACCACCTCCAGTACTACCACTACTACCACTACCAGTACCACCACCACCAGTACTACCAGTACCACCCCCACCAGTACTACCACTACCAGTACCACCACCACCAGTACTACCACTACCAGTACCACCACCATCACCAGTACTACCAGTAATACCACCATCAGTACTACCAGTACTTCCACCACCAGTACTACCGCTACTACAGCCACCAGTACTACCACTACTACAGCCACCAGTACTACCACTACCACCACCAACAGTACTACCACCACCACCAGTACTACCAATACCAGTACTACCATAATCAGTACCACTACCACCACCAGTACTACCACCACCAGTACCACCACCACCAGTACTACCACTACCAGTATTACGGGCAGCAGTACCACCACCAATGCTACTGCTACCAGTACCACCACCACCAGTTCTCCCGCTACCAGTACCACCACCACCAGTACCACCACTACTACCACCAGCAGTACTACCACCAACAGTACTACCACTACCAGTACCACCACCTCCAGTACTACCACTACTACCACTACCAGTACCACCACCACCATTACTACCAGTACCACCACCACCAGTACTACCACTAACAGTACCACCCCCACCAGTACTACCACTACCAGTAGACCCACCATCACCAGTACTAACAGTAATACCACCATCAGTACTGCCAGTACTACCACCACCAGTACTACCACTACTACTGCCACCAGTACTACCACTACCACCACCAACAGTACTACCACCACCACCAGTACTACCACCACCAGTACCACCACCACCAGTGCTACCACTACCAGTATTACGGGCAGCAGTACCACCACCACCAATGCATACATCAACACAATTTAGAGAATCACATGCATCAGATCTGGAGTGTGTTGCGTGTGTGCTGCTGCTGTGAAGGGAACTAGGCTTCAGTGCCAGGCAGCAGCAGCCTGCAGACCCAAGAAGGATGAAGACACAGAGCAGCCCTGCAGATTCCATCAACACAATTTAGAGAATCACATGCATCAGATCTGGAGTGTGTCGCGTGCGTGCTGCTGCTGTGAAGGGAACAAGGCTTCAGTGCCAGGCAGCAGCTGCTTGCAGACCCAAGAAGGATGAAGACACAGAGCAGCCCTGTATATTAGATCAGCACAGATCGGCAGTGCCGCGTGTGTGTGTCTGCCGTGCTGCTGTGAAGGGAACTAGGCTTCAGTGCCAGGCAGCGGCCGCTTGCAGACCCAAGAAGGTGACAGTGAGTGCAGAGTGACAGTGAGTGCAGAGTGACAGTGAGTGACAGTGAGTGTAGAGTGAGTGCAGAGTGACAGTGAGTGCAGAGTGACAGTGAGTGCAGAGTGACAGTGAGTGCAGCGTGACAGTGAGTGCAGCGTGACAGTGAGTGCAGCGTGACAGTGTGTGCAGAGTGACAGTGAGTGCAGAGTGACAGTGAGTGCAGAGTGACAGTGAGTGCAGACTGACAGTGAGTGCAGAGTGACAGTGAGTGTAGAGTGACAGTGAGTGCAGAGTGACAGTGAGTGCAGAGTGAGTGCAGAGTGACATTGAGTGCAGAGTGACAGTGAGTGCAGAGTGACAGTGAGTGCAGAGTGACAGTGAGTGTAGAGTGACAGTGAGTGCAGAGTGACATTGAGTGCAGAGTGACAGTGAGTGCAGAGTGACAGTGAGTGTAGAGTGACAGTGAGTGCAGAGTGACATTGAGTGCAGAGTGACAGTGAGTGCAGAGTGACAGTGAGTGCAGAGTGACAGTGAGTGCAGCGTGACAGTGATTGCAGCGTGACAGTGAGTGCAGCATGACAGTGTGTGCAGAGTGACAGTGAGTGCAGAGTGACAGTGAGTGCAGAGTGACAGTGAGTGCAGAGTGACAGTGAGTGCTGAATGACAGTGAGTGTAGAGTGAGTGCAGAGTGACAGTGAGTGCAGAGTGACAGTTAGTGCAGAGTGACAGTGAGTGTAGAGTGAGTGCAGAGTGACAGTAAGTGCAGAGTGACAGTGAGTGCAGAGTGACAGTGAGTGTAGAGTGACAGTGAGTGACAGTGAGTCACACACCACCAGCCATCAGTGCACGCATCAATTGTTAACGCATCCACAATTAACTATTGTAGCAATCGCAGTATGGTACACTTTACTTTTAAACATATTCATCTAAAGCACAGCATGCCACCATTGGTAAAATTACAATCCAACCCACATAATTCCACTACACACCACATGCACACACTCCATAACACATGGCGAAAAGACATTGCCATTTACAATGCCATTAGCTCAAACTCAAATAAATCCGAGCCTGATTGCATTTCTAATGCTTGTTTCACTTGTTAACACTGGCTGGTAATTGGTTGCACTTAACTAGTACCAGTTTAACATCGAAGGAACAAGCAACATAAAAGGTAACCAGTTTAGCATTGCAAAGGATCATCAGTTGCGACACGTGTTGTTGTGTTATTAGGAACTTTTGAACGACTTGAGCTAGAACCCAAACATTTTTTGCTAAGACTTGAAGATTACAACTGTGCGAAAAATGCAGTGGTCACACAATTGCATAAAAACACTGGCTTTGGAAATAAATTCAGAAAAGTGATTGCTCAAGAGCACAAAATGTGGGCAAATAAGAGGCCAGGATTAAAAATAAGCGTCTCCTGGTTCCATATCTCCAACTTGTCCACTAAACCACAACTGGGGTGTCAGTGATTCTGATGGACAAGGCAGAGGGGCTGCCTATCCCAGGAAATCACCACTCTGTTATCTGCACTGCTCAGCTCTCGAGCATGGTTATTATTTCCATCATAACACTGAGATTAAATGGCAAATATCCTAGTTCCAGTGTTCAAACGTACCAGTTGAACCAGGTCCTGTGGCAGTGAGTACTTACTGGGCAGTGGTAGCTACTGATATTTATCACTGGTGTTTCAAAGCTTAAGACTATTTCATTCTGTTTGAATTCCAGAGTTAATTTTGTAAAGTTGTTGTTTAAAGTTTGCAATTGCAAGCAGTTAACGCTTACTCCAGGAGATGGAAGAAGGATTAGAAATCAAATATACTATGAAGAGATCATGCTCTATGAACCTATTCTCCGGCTGAGTTATCTTTAAAGATTACCTGTTTTAGAGGCAGGATTTAGAATGAAACCCCCAATATTTGCTATGTGACTCTTAGTTCCCCTACTCCCCAATAAACAAAACGTGTCTCCACATGTGCCATGTTTCTCTAAAGGCATACATTGTCCTGTGAAGTAATAATGTAAAATTGGCCACCCTTTTTGACTCTTGCACCAATGGCTGGGGACCATGACTGTGAGTCCCAGGGGAGGGATTCTCCTTCCCTGGGTCTTGCAGCCCCAGACCATGGATGTGAAGCACAGGGTAGCGGGACCACATCCCATGAGCCATGCAGCACAGCATGAAAGCTATGAGGCCAGAAGATGGGACAACACTCCCATGGGCCTCAGAGATGTGGATCATGGTGGGTGGTCCATGGAAGGCAACACCCTTCCCCTGGACTTGCAGTGCTACACTCTTGTTTTGATGCCAATTGTAGAGGGCTTCCCTAATTTGGGTCCCCTCTCCTGGGCCTTACAGCATATATCATGGTTGCGTGAGGCCTAGGGGATTGGAGGCCTCTACCCTATGCCTCGTAGCCATGGTGTAGCATTCCCAGGCCATGGGAAGGGCTACCCCTCCCTGGGCCATGCAGCCATGATAATGTGCTGAGAGACCCATAGGTTAATGGGCTCCATCCCCTAGCCCTCTCACGCTACACCATATCTGAGAGACCGAGGAGGTTGGGGGGGACGTCTGATGTGGGCCCCTCCCCTGGGCCCCAATGAAACTGTCTCTCAGCTCTGTAACATGGCTCTGTGCATAGGTCAATGTCAAGGTCCATGTCATGTGATGTAATTTCCTGTGATTTCACATTGCATGCAAATTAGAGGAGCCTATCACCTTCCCTTTGTGACCGGGCATATCCATCGGTCAGGGGCATAGCCATCAGTAGTTCAGCAAGTGACGTGGCATTGGGTCCTGGGGTTTTAAGTGCCCAATGGTGCCTGAGTTGGCCTTAGGCAACACACAGTGTGCAAGCACAGAGAGCTGAAATGTTCCATTTCTTTGTAAACTTGAGTATTTCTGCTCTCTTCCTTTCATGCAATGCAACGCAGAAAGTTCCCTTGGTACGCCACCTTGCGCAAACTGACAGTAGTTGTGCCCCTTGATGTACATCCATGATTGACTGGTAGCAACCTTCCTCCTGAAAGACAAAGGCCTGGCCTCTAGTAGTAGGTAATGTATGAGCGGTGCTAATAGTATGCGGTCTCGAGGGGAACGAATATGCAGTATGCCATTGAGGAGAGCATATCAAATTCGAGTACAAACCCCCTCATCCCCTCAAGATCATGGGGCACAATTTTGCCTTACAATGAATACTATGAGACAAATGGTTTATCGTATGTATTAACTAATGATTGCTTATTAGTTGCAGCGTTTCTCTTGATTTCTTGAATATTTGATCATATTTCACTATTTACCTCAATTTAGGTCACTTTAGGAGTGGTACACACAGTGCGGGACCGTCTGTTGTCCTGAAAAAGAGCTCTGGGGAGGCTCGAAACATGTTGACGTTTACTAGGGACCCCTAACCCATTATAGCTATGTGTCCCCCCAGTATCTCACCCTGTTTTTAGACGTACCGACTAGGAGCCAGAATAAAGTTATTTCGCCCACTAGTTAGGTATTTTTTAACTCACTTCCTCTATAGTTCCTCACAAAAGTGCTCCTACGTAACGACGCAAGTCGTAGCACGCCTCAATCCGCAGCGGCTTGAGGCGCATATGATGAAGCATGTCATATGATGAAGCATGTCACCAAGGGGAAACCCTGGTGAGTGAGGGGAGCAAGAAAGGAAATCTTTTCTTTCCTGCAGATTTTCCGACTCAGACAGAGCGAAAATCTTTTCCCTTTTTTGCTAGGTTCTTTATCCAACATCTTAGATTCTGTAGGTCTACTATTGTATCAGGAGGGTGGACCTAGCATACCCCTCTACCTCCCCCTGTTTTTTGATCTAGG
>NW_028253377.1:0-66916 GCF_964263255.1 Lissotriton vulgaris
TGCAGTGGATGACACACCGAAACATAGTCTTTTGTATAGAAAAAGACCAACATGTGTAGAAAATGTTTTAATGCACCTGCAATCTAGTTTGAGTTCCAATTGATTATAACCTTTATTTAAAAGAATGTAAGAAAAGATCTTTGCACTATTTAGTTGCATTGTTAGGTCAGCAAAGATGTAGTTATCGTTCAATTGCCTATTTTGCCTGACGCATGTCTACGAACATTCATACCTCTCCTTCACTGGGCACTACTATTAAAGGAGAACCCCACAGCGTTGGACCAGTAGACCACACAATGAAATAATGCTTAAGTAATGATTCATGTTCATTTTCAACAGCATCTTGTAAATAAAAATCAATTCACCTACATCTCTGAGCAACAGGATGGACGTCCTCATCAATATTCAACTTAACTTTCATAGTTTTAAGCTTTCCCAAGCCATGGAACAATAAAGGGACTGACTTGCTATTTCATGGTAATCATTCATGTTATAGTTCACGGAAATCAGTCCCATATCAGTAGCTGTTCTGAAACTGAGTGAACCAGCACTTTAGCTGTACTTTGGAAGCACATGGATGGGCGCTTGCACCTTTTTTAATTTGTTTCATCATCTCTACAAAGGAACCTTGACTTTTTTAGGGTGTCGATGCATCTCATATATGCAATTTCGTTTTCAATGGCTTGAGTTGTGGTAAGGGATGCAAGTCATTATATTTCTCCTCAGGAATAAAGTTTATCGATGCACCATTGTTGATGATGGAAGCCATCGAACAGCCATTTACTTTCAGTGTAATTTTTGGACAATGTTGAATGACTTTGGTGCTTTGGCATGCCGACTTTTCTTTGACTGACATTTTTCTTCACATGCGGCCAGTCCAAAATGCACATGCTTTTCTGAAGTAACCATCAACATGGCGAAACCATCTTCTTCGCTTTCACTTTATACTGATATGGAGGAACTGTTTGATGATGATTAAGTTGACAATCAACGTCATTAAGGTGTCGTTTGTTATACCTGACGTCTCCGTTTGGGCCTTGTGAGTGCATGTCAAACTTTGCTTCTGGAACGTTCCGGCAGCCATTTTGTCTTAGCAAAGTGACCAACTATATTCTTCTCCTTTCCACAGCCCTTACATATCTGTTTAATTTGCTTTTGTGTGGAAATTAAAATCCACATCTAAATCATAGCTTCTTTTCTCATGTAGATTTCACCTTGAGTCTTTCTGTCTTTTGATTTGACTTGCTCTTTACACTCATGACTGATTCCTTCTGTGCATCTCTGGTCTTCATGTCCTCAGCTTGTAAATCGGCATGCTCCTCAGCTCTAGCAGTCATTAACTCTTGTTCATGACTCCAAATTTCTCTTATCATGTGCCGCCTGAATAAATCAGACAAGCATCCATCAATGACCTGAGAAGTATGGCTTCTTCATCATTACATTTATTGAACTTACAGTGTAAAAGTGTCATAGTGTTTTGGTAACAAAACCTCAAACAATATCATCACCTTTGTTCAGAATCAGTTACATGGTAAACACTAATGGCAGCAGGGCAAAGCATTGCCAAACTCCACAACTTCATGTTAGTTCACTTACAGCTATGAGGAAGTTATTGGTTTAAAAGAATTCAAAACAAGGGACACCTGTCCATGTAACATCAATTTTTTTATTTTCTAATATTAGTTTTTGTTGGCTATTGAACTCTGAGCTCTTTACCACTGCTAACCAGTGCTAAAGTGTTTGTGCTCTCTTGCTTAAAGATGGTAAATTTGGCGTAGATCTGATATGCATATTTCATTTACTTATACAACCCTTGTACATTGGTATGCCATACACCCAGCGCCTTGAAATTAAATGTTCATGTCCCAGGCCAGCCATTGCAGCTGGGGTGTCAACTTCTATAATGGCAATTTGACTTGCCAATATAGCCCCCTTGTAAAGCCCTAAACTCCCCTTTTATTGCATATAATTCACATAAGGAAGGACCTAGCTAGCCCATAAGTGAGGGTGCATTGTAATTAAAATGTTGGGCAGGTACTTGTAAGTTGTACATGTCCTAGTAGTGAAAACCCCCTAAATGTGTGTTTTACTAATGTGAGGCCTACCTCTCACTTTCGATAACATTGGTTTACTTGTTCCATTTAATAAGAGCTAACCTTTGATTAGAAACCGGTAACATTTCATGTTTAGTGTCTGAGAAATTGTAATTAAACATCCTCTCCAACAGTAAAGTTAGATTTTACGTTACAATTTTAAAAATGCTACCTTTTAGAAAGGTGGCATTTTCCCTTCTCTATTTCATTCTTGTAGCCTGTTGTTGGGTCACATGATTGGGTGGAGTTGGAATTTGGTCCTTGTTAATTCTTCCCAGACAGTCAAAAAATAGAGGAATTAGGTGTGTCTGGATGGGCCATAACTGACAGGATGGGGGCAGAGCTGGGCACAGCCCCACTTGCAACTGTATAGGCGTTGCTCTGCCGTCACACCAAAGACTTGTCACCCCTGTTTGTTCATGCAGACAGCCAGGGTAGGGGAAGCATGAATCTTTAAGCACTTCAAGGGGAATTCTCTCAAGAAATCTACTTCAACAAAAGCACCAGGTATAAATTTGGACACTTACACCCACTCTTCAGTTCACTTTCTAGATCTGCTGAAAATCTCTCAGAGAACCACTTGCTGCTGTGATCTGCAGTGCATTTCACAAAGCTAAGTTGCTTCACATGGAAGGACTGCTTTGCTGCCTGGAGCCTGCCTTGAAACGTCAAAGACCTGCCTTGCTGCTGAGCCCTATTCCACTGCTTGAACCCAGGTCTACCAGAGTGGCTCAAAGGGCTAGTTAGCTGGTCTCCTGATCAGAGCCCCAGGAACAGAAAAGGCTGAAACAACACCCCACCTGGTCCAAACCTGATTGTTTCCTAACCTCCCAAGTGCTGTCCTTCCAGTTCCTTGGTGGTCTAAATGTGACAAAAGCCAACACTTGGTCCATAGAAATTTGTTGGCTAAAAAACTGCTGTGAGAGCTGAGGTAAGACTGAAACTAGGAGTGGGTGAAGAATTTCTTTCTGCCGGCGGAGTTTTGCTCACTCTGAGTGGAGTTTTGAAAAAGCCAGTGATGCGAAGTGGAGCTTTTTCTCTCATGTGACTCGCCAATGTTAAGTTGGAGAGCGAGAGTAATTGCACACTAGACCAACTCCCAGTGATATTTTTGAGTGTGGTCAGTCACAGCAGGTCTCTACCAGTCATGTTGAGAAAGCTGCCGCTCGAGTTGAGGAAGCTGCCGCTCACATTGCGGAAACTGCTGCTTGAGTATAAAATCTACTCGAGTGACAGAAAGAAGCAGCGCCCTATGGTACTCCGTGTGATACAGTTCACAGTGATGTTACAGCCCAGGAGAAACTCTTGGTGCTAAAAATCTGCACGATGTGTCAAACTACCACTCGAGGAACTTTGCGCAGCTTGTTGGAAGTTTTTCGGCACTCCACGGGCTTTCTACGTAACCTAACTCCACCCAGGCCTGATGAAAACCTATCTCCTTGTCTACCCACCCAAGGAGCATCATGGGACAGGCCTGACTTTGCGGCAGCTCCCACTAAGTTATTTTCCACAGCAGCAAATCTGGCCTCTTGGAACTCTCTTTGACTATAGCCTTCAGCTTCATCCCACTGGAGATGTCCAACTTTCAAAAAAGAGTAGAAATCCAATCAAAGAAATTTTCACCACAACTTCATCCAGCGGCTACCTGACGATGACACTGCCTCCTCGGAGATCGCCTGCAACCATGTCCTGCTGAACTTCTACCTTCTCAGCAAATTTTTTCCGACATTTGTTCTAAATCCCAAGATAAGAACTGAGCGGGCCCTATCCACTTTTCCTAGCTAACTCGTGCTCCATCGCAGTCAGCAATATTTTTGCACTTTGACCTAGTTACGCACAACTAGATGTCCAATGTTGACGCTTTGAACGTTTAGGCCCTTTTTTAACTTTAAACTTTAAAAAATCATAACTCTGGCTGTACTACTTAGATTTCTGTAATTTTGGTGTCAAATAAATTATTAAAATGTACTCTATTTCTTCTAAATTGGTGTGGTGTTGTGTTTTCCCCCATCACTATTTGTATACAGCATACATGCTTTACATGTTGCCTCTCAGTTAAGCCGGACTGCTTTAGTGACAAGCAACCGAAGGCACTGTCTGTTTTTTCGAAAGAGGTTTCACTTGTTCCTTCTTGACCATCCCTGTAGTACACATGAAATTAAATTAAATGAAAGAAACATTTATAAAGCGCATGGCTGCCCTAAGGCATCCCAGCGCTGTTTGCAGATGCGGACCAAGACGGCACCTTTACCGCTCAGTGACTTTGAACAGCCAGGTTTTGACTAGTTTTCTAAATGACAGATGATTAGGTTCCTGACGAATGTGGTGGGGGAGGGAGTTCCACAGCCTTGCCGCATTATAGGAGAAAGAGCGTCCGCAGCTTCTTGCTCTCTTTATTTTTGGTACTGTGGCGAGCAACATGTTAGCTGAGCAGAGGCTTCTGTTCGGGTGATACGGGATGATCATTGATTGATTGATCACCAGTCCCTTTCCCCTGAAGGACTTATGGGTGATACACAGTACTTTGAATTTGTTTCTCTCCACTATTGGCAGCCAGTGTAGAGTTCTCAAAGCGGGTTTAGCTGATTGCTGATAAGGGAGATCTAGGAGCAAACGGGCTGTGCAATTCTGAATGATCTGTAGTCTGGATGTCATGGCCGTTGGAGCTCCTAGATAAAGGGCATTCCTGTTAGTCCATGCGTGAGAGAATCAGAGCCTGAACCATTATCCTTCTTGCCAGGAATGGGAGGAGAGGAAAAACTTTCTGAAGTATTCTCATAATGCCATAGCATGTTGCAAACAGTTTAGCTGTTTACTATCCGAAGGTCAGGGAGCGATCCAGCCACACACCAAGACTTTAAATCAGATTCTTAGGTGGTAGGGTAGTGTCAAAACAGTTCGGCCATAGTAACCCTAAATTGGCTGTTGGGGAGTTGCCTAGGAGCATGAGCCCCGTCTTGTTGCCATTCAATTTTAAGCATGAGAGGTCCATCCATTTGGCAACCTGCTCTAAGCACGGGCCTAAACTCGCTGATGAGTTTTCTGGGCACCTTAAGGCCACAACCAGTTGTGTATCATCGGCATAAGTCACAATTTTTTATGCAAAATGGCTGGCCTATCTCACCAAGTGGCCAAGTGGAGGATCCCTGAGGCACACAACAGCTGAGGGCCATACTCTTAGACAACGCTTCTCCTTCGAAGACCTGAAAAATCTGTGCTCTAAGAAGGATTGTAGCCAAGTCATAACACCCCCTGATACTACCAGTCTCATGAGTCTGGATTTCAAGATGTTATGGTTGACAGTGTCAAATGTGGTGCTGAGATCCAGGAGAATGATAGCCACTACACCACCCTGATCCAGGATCCTCCTGGACTCTTCAGCTACCGCTAGGAGCGCAGTCTCTGTCCCATGTAGGGGGCCGAAAACCCATCTGTGTACGGTGAAGCAGGTTAGTAGATTCTAGGAACTCAGATAGCAATGAATTAACATGCCTCTCCAGGATTTTGCTAGCAACACGTGTTTAATAATCTGTGTAGATATATTGACAGCGGTGGGTTCCTGTGCTTTTTTTTTAGCTTGGAGGAATGGGGTCATTTGGCAAACCAGTAACTTCAGTATCATTTCAAAGGCATCTTAAGAGTATTCTAGAAAGGTGTGCAGATCAGGATGATTGTGGTTCAATAATAGAGTGATCATTCCTGAAGAAGAATCTTGGACAAAACCTATAAAGGCATTGCACGTGTTAGATGTGATTCTAGACATTCAAATTTGACAAATTCTACAACTTGGATGAACTGTGCATCATAGTTGGAGTTGGAAATTGTTTAGAGCAGTTTAAAGCATTTTAACAAGGTTGGGAATACCTGAGCAGTGTGTGCAACGGCATCCGAAAATACATCAGTTGTGTGTATTGATTATCATGACATGCCATATTGGGTGCTGTGGGTAATATTTTTTTGTTTCAGAAAAGTAGGTTGTAATGCGTATACTTTCAGGCTGCATGCATGTCCAAAATGAGGACAAGTGACTGCACTTAATCATGAGTCAATAGTCGTTGACCTCTAACAAACTCCAATTCTGGCAGTGGTCAGGAAAAGGCCAGACAGTTGGACAACTGTTAAAGCTTCTTGAGATTAACCATTTTTAAATTGCTCTTGAACCTTAGACTTTGTAAATAGTGGTGATCAGTCTTTATCCAGGATTGTTACAGAGGAGATCATTTCATGAGGAGAAATATATATTGTCAATGTTGCCAGTCAGAAAAAAAGTGTAAATCTGAATGGAGATCCGGATTAAAGACACCCTAGCCCTAAACACAATACTATAATTGTTGTGTCTTATTTTTAATTTCCATTTATTAATGAACATGTCTCAGTCGGGTTAGATGTATGCAATCATATGTATAATTTTTTTTTAAGTAACATCACCTGCAGAAGACGTAAAACCTGATGGACTTGAGTGTGACTCCACAAAGGTGCAGATGCCTTATTTCTGATACCAGTTCTAAATTAATGTGTAAAAGTGATTGATTGATCTATTTATTTATTTATAGGTTTTGTATAGCGCCTGAATCACCCCGAAAGGGGTATCTCTGCGCTTCGAACAGTGCTGCAGGATGTCTGATGGGGAAGTTTTTAGAACAGAACAGTCTTGAGAAGCTTTCTGAATTGGAGATAGTCAGAACATTGTCTCAGATGGATGGGGAGTTGGTTCCAATACAGGGGAGCGAGGTAGGAAAATGCTTTCCCGCCCAACCTAGATTTCCTGACCCGGGGGACCAAGAGAAGAGATTTGGTTTCTGAGCGAAGAGTCCTGGAGGGGACATAGTGATTACATTTTTCTCAGCAAGATTGTTATACGAGGACTTATGAACTGTGCAGCAGGTTTTAAACTTAATCCGCTTACGCACCAGGAGCTAAGGAAGTTGTCAGAGAAGAGGAAGGGAGGAAGTTTTCGGAGGTGCATTTAAGACAAGGCATGCCACGGTGTTCTGAACCCCCTGCAATCTGCATAACGAGGACTCGTTGGCTGAGACCAAGAGAGCGTTGCAGTAGTCTAAGAGGCTTACTACCTTGTTCTTAATAAGGGTTTTATATGTGGATTCTGGGAGAAAAGGAAAAATGTGCCTTAACAGACCCAGCACATGGAAGCAGGAGCCAGCAGTATAAGCTGCATGCTCCTTCAAGGTCAGTAGCTGATCTAGGCGAATGCCCAGATTCTTAACAAGGGTCTTGGGAGCAGGAGGAGCACCAAGGTCTGCCGGCCACCACTCTGGTGTCCACAGCAAAGGTGCCTCTCCGAAAAGCATAATCTCTGTCTTCCCTACGTTGAATTGGAGAAAATTACTGCTCATCCAATTAGAGATGGCTATCATTCCAGAAGAGAAAGTAGACTGAACAGAGAGAGTGGATTTATTAAATGAGAAGAGAAGCTGAGTGTCGTCAGCGTATGAAATTGGAGTAAATCCGGGGGTCTTAAGGAGGTTAGCCAGGGGAGCAACATATATGTCGAACAAGGTCAGGCTCAAACATGAGCCCCCAGGTACTCCCTTGGTCAATTCCATCATCTTTGACCGAAAATGACCTAAGTTAATGGTCTGAGAGCGGGAGGAAAGGAAGCTTGTCATCCATTAAAGGGCTGGTCCTCTGAGTCTAATTTCCTTCAATCTCCTGAGCAGGGTCTGATGAGAGACTGTGTTGAATGCGGAAGAGAGGTCCAGCTGCACAAGAATCGTAGATTGGCTGCTATCTAAGGTCATCCTGATGTTATCCGTGACAGCGACCAGAGCAGACTATGTGCTATATTTAGGCCTGAAACCAGATTGAGAGGAATCCAAACTACCTGTAGATTCGACATGGTCAGACAGATGTTTATTGAGGTACTTTTCCAGTAGCTTGCTCAGGAGAGGTAGTAAAGAGATGGGACGGAGATTGGAAAGGCCTTCCATAGGGACCTTGCTGTTCTTACGAATAGGGATGACCTGTGACGCCTTCCATTCCAAAGGAAGATAACCCTCTCTCATAGTGAGATTGAGAAGCGTACCTATGGACGAGGACAATTGGTTAGATAGAGAAGAAGAGATTTTGGCCATTATAATGTCAAAGGGGGAGCCAGATTTGACTGTTCGTAATAACGCTTCCACATCCTCAGAGGTCAGAGGGGGGAAGCTCTCCAGCAGCTATGTATTTGCAGATGCAGGCTGGTTATAAAACATAGCACCTGGCTGCTGCTCCCTGCAGAAGTGATCTTGTCATATATGAATTCAATTTTCTGTGTGAAGTACTGAACAGTGTTATCGCAGAGGGCTTGGAAGGGAGCCTCTATATTGTCATAGGACTTGGATCGTGTTAGATCTGGGGGTCTCTAGGCAATGGTATTCACCTTTGTCCAAATAGGGACCCTTACTTCTAAGTCAGGATAAGGAGATTACACTCCTTAATAACTCCTGCTCACCCCCTTGTTAGCTTGGCACGAGCAGACAGGCTTATCTCAGAGGCAGTGTGTTAAGCATTTGTGAATATACACAGTAATACATTGAAAACACAACAGATGGACACAGGTTTTATAAAAATAAGTATTCTTTATATAGACTTCTACACAAGACCACATATGACAAAATTCCACAATACTACACTTAAGATTGCTTTAAAGATGATAAAAGTTACTTAGTACAAGTTGATGATAAATGAGACAAAGTTCTCAACAAAGTACCTGGATGCGTAACGCAAAGTAAACAAAAGGCTTGCAAAAGGGGAGATGCGTTGGTTCCGTGATCTGGGGAAGGTGAAGCGTTGTGCCTTAATACTTACGCAGAGTAGGGGATGCGTTGTGATCCCTACCAGTGTGGAGGTGATGCGTAGATTCTCGGCCTGCGGGCCCATTGCGGTGCGCAAGATGGTCTCCTTGATGCGATGCGATGTTCTGGTTGTGATGCAAGAACATGGCGCCCTTGATGCGGCGATGCGATGACACTGCAATGATGATGCGTAGGCACCCTGGTAGCCTTGCGACGACTCTGTACTTTGGAGCCACGTACCCCCCAAGTGCAGCCTCCTACCACCAACCACTCTGGGGGCCCACAATGGGCCCCCAAAGCAAATTCCCGCCAGCCCTGCCATGTAAAGGCATGAAATGGCACACATCATAATATGTACGGCAGTGCCTGCTAGGCACCACCCCATATATGTGCCCCAGCTCCGCCCAGCCGGCAATCGTAACGATTGCCGACCGGCGGAAAAGTGGCGGACGGACTTTCCGTCCACTGCAGTACCCACAGCCATTGTCATCTTGAGGTGGGTAAATCAGGTTATGAAGGTGGGCGGATGGCCACCGCTGGGCCGGCAGTGGCCATCCACCCGCAATCGTAAGTAGCCACTTAATACCTAACTTCACCATTTAGGAGTTTTTTAAATTACAATTCATTTGAGTGTAAACATCATTAATACGTGTCACAAGGTAACCCATTGCTAATCAATTGGAGAGCTAGGACTTAAAGCATTGAAAAACTTCTTTGAGAGTTTTTCACTGTCAGGCCATGTAAAACCTAGACATGTGTTCTTCTTTTTGAATACTGCTCACCCTACCCTATGAATCATTAGACATATTTTAGGGGCGACTTAAATGCATTAAAAAGAAATGATAAGACTTGGCAAAAAGATTATTTTGCCGAGTCAAATGGCAACAGTGGTAGGTCTTAGACATGTTTTACAGTACTACTTTAGTGGGTGTCAGAGCCCAGTGTGCAACTCCATTATTAACCTCTCAGTTGCTTGACTTTTCTTTCCCCAATGCTGAGTCATGTTTATGATTTTTGGGCTTTAGGCTTATGCCTTCATAAATTTTCTTTCACAGAACGTATCCACACCAAATCTGTATCCTTATTTTGCCAACATGTTGAGGTTTCTAAAGGTATCCATGCTTTATAGATTCCCCTGAAGGGAGCCATGTAAGTAGTGAAAATATAGTCACATTTAGATATTTGGGGGGAAAAATTGGAAAAAACTGGTGTGCAAAATATATTTTTTTCTAACAATTTCATCAACAAAATGTTTGATATGCTTTTATCACTATCTTCCCAGCTATTCAGTTGTTTTTGCATTTTTCTAAAAGTTTGTACACTTTTCCTAATTTTTGTGGTTTTTACCTACTTGCAGTTTGCTGTAGAAAGAGTTGTGAAAACAATGGAGGATTCTGGAAAGCTATACATTTTAGAAAAGTAGTAAAAACTCTGAAATTAGCAATTTTTCCTTAAAGTTTTCACAAAGAAACTAAGGTCCGGGTTAAAATGGCGGTGAGACTGCCACTGTCAGGCAGTCAGAGGTAGTCCCGCCGACATCGGACTCTGCTGGACCGCTCACCGCATTATGATGATGGACAGATGGTGGGTGGGGGAGAGACCGACCCCCATGCATCCAACAGGCTCAAGGAGCCCGTCGGAGCTTCTGAGGGACTGCAATCACTACAATAGTGATAGTGCCTGCTCAGGTACTGCTGTAGGGATTACAATGTCTCTTTCCACCTACCATTTCATGGCGGTAAACCACCCATGAAAAGGCAGCTGGAAAGTGACTTTGGGGCACCTCTTGGGCCCCCCTTCCCCTGGTCCTCCAGTATGGGGTGTGTCCCCTAAACATCTCTGCACCTTGTGGCAGACAAAGCATGGTGCCTGCCACACTGTGCAGGGATGTTCACAGACATGCCTCTTAGCAGTGAAACTTGTGCTGCAGCCCCTTTTCGGGCCAATCGTAATTTACCTTACAGGACCACCGACTTCCTGACGGCCGTTCCCGACAGAATGGCGGTTGGACGCTCATCCGACCGCCATCATAATCAGCCCATAATTGTTGAAATGGAAAACTAATGAAAATAAGTAGAAAAAAATAGCCATTGGTGACAATGTTTTTATCTGTAATTTTTGTCACAATGGCTGAGTAACAAACGTAATTCACAGTTACATCCGAATTACTCTTATTGACACAGGGTTCATAGGGTTTGCGTTTTCTCCAACAACATGTGACACCTAGAGCCAACAACTGAGCTGCAGCCTATAATTATTTTCTATTGTGTACCAACCATAAACCAATTCTTATTGCAGAACATAATGTATGAAAGAAACCTATATTTTTCAGAAATCTACACAAGATATTGACTTTTGGAACAGCTTTTATTTGTACATCTCTGAATTTCCAATTACCTATTCTATCATGTGATTCATTTGCAAAATGTCTTCTATCTTGCATACTGGCTTACTTTTGGAAGCAAACAATCAGGTGAAATCCAATTAGGAGTAACAAATGTTCTACTATTCTGTATTTCCACACATCTCCCAACAAAAATGTTACTCCATTTGTGTGGCAGGAACTATCAGCCATGTAACAAAAAGGCCCAAAACATGACCTGGAGACATCACATTTCACACAACAAAATCAATGCTTTATTACAATGAGGGTAGCTGCAAAATTTGGGCCCTACTGAAGAAATCAAAAAAACCTTCTTAGGGGTCCCAATGATACTTGGTACTTTTAAACCAACAAAGAAGAAATTGGCACAGAAGCTGAAATATAAAAGAACATCTTTATTAACCTCAAATGAGTGAGACTAGGTCACATAGAAGCCTTAGCAACTGAATGAGGCCATCTAAGGAGTACAGAAAACTGGGGCTTATATCTGCTTAGGGTTCCATAGTCATCATAGACCAAGGGGCAGTCCTGGCTCATGTAAGAATGCATAAATGATTAAGATGGGCATACAAGATCTGCTTGCTCAACAAAGTGGGAGGAGAGTTACTTCTCCATACAGCAGCAAAAATAGCCTTACAGTTATACTAGAGAAGCAGGTGCATTCTACTAGCTAGGCCCTTCTGGGCATGTGCGAAGGTGGAAGATGCTAAATATAGTTTGTTTCTAGGCAGATAACAAGAGTAGTCAACACTGGGGGAGGACAGAGCACATGGCGAGCACGTGGCAGCACATGGCAAACTAAAATGGCTTCCAGAAATACAAAATGGCTTTCAGCTCATGCTAACAAATCGTACAATATTTAACAGATGATCCTTTTAGCATGAGCTAAAGACATTCCTATTATCCAGTAGGAACATAGAAAATATTTGCACATTAATTTTCAAAAATTTATCAATATCATAATTCATTGCTAGGTGGGCATTTTCCATTCTAAACATTTCATTAAGCGAGTATAAGCAGGAATACAAAGGGAACGGAGCATCAGGTCATAATTAACATACAGATTGTAGGAGAGAGTAATGACCACTATTAAAAACAGAATTATCATCTTTCTAGTCCTAAGCAAAAGCAAATCCTAAAATCATACATTAAACATTTTCTGGCCTCCTATGCATTTCAGTGACTATCCATTTGTAAAATAGCTATCAGGACATCTCTAATAATAGCATTTTCCAATTTCATTATTACATGTTCTTTTTATGAGGCCTAGAACATTAATCATATCTGGGACAAGGAGGATCACACAGGGCCATAGGAATTAGAAGGAAGAGCTGCAATGGGCTACTCCTCCTCAAAAATGGGACGACTAAAGGGGTACATTATTGACAAGGAAAAGAAGAAGTCCTTGGGGAAATTGAAGCCGCAGTACAATCAACCAGAGGGGAGTCTTTTGCCTGTGTTCGTTTGAGCCTCACAGGCAGGCTCTTGTTGTCTCTTGTTGTTTCCACGGTGGAGCTGCACAACTGGCACTTCAAGAATCACAGCCCAGTTTCAAGGAAAAAGTCTCTTCTTTCAGGCTAGGGCAGTCGCCCACCAGGCAAATGCTCTTAGCGATCCTGTCCAGTGTCTCATGCAGTGCACCAGTTGTCTTCCCTTCAATCTAAAAGGCACCAGAGACACAGCACCTGTACCCTAATCTCAAGTCCTTCCCTAACTCCTGTATTGCTCTGCTGGTGCACTGCTCATTCGTTGGGGCAAAGCACCTCTTGACCAACAAACAAAGGAGCAAACTTGTATTCACTTTAGGACCAGGATTCAGAGGCCTGATGCTAGGATCTCTGAAGCAACCCTTGTTTCAAAAGGGGTCACCTCGAGCAAAGCTTCCTTGCCATTCTGGACTGTCTGTGACTCTCAGCTGGGCATCACATACAATTTCTCCTTTCTGATTTGTGACCCCGTCTTTCGCCCAAGACAGTGGCAGGGTAACAAAACAAAATATTGAATTCAAAATATAGAATTACCAAAATATCGAAGTCAAAATATAGAACGGACAAAATATCGAATGGACAGAATATAGTGGTGAAAAATATCGAATTGAAGGTAAGTAATTTATTATCGAAAAGTAATGTTTACCCCTACGCTATCCAACGCTTTTCCTACTGTTGCACTCTGTGGAGTGGGAATAGTAATTTTTACCCTTACGCTATCCAACGCTTTCCCTACTGATGCACTCACTGGAGTGGTAATAGTAAATGTTATATTTATGATTTCATTAAATTTAAATTACTTTTAAGACATTTTACAAAAATTGATATTTTGACTAACTATATTTTTTAAAACTATATTTTTGATTAGATATTTTTGTACTTACCTGTTTATAGATAGGAATTCAATATTTTTGCATTCTATATTTTTCCTTCGATATTTTGGTAATTCTATATTTGTGAATTCAATATTATGTCAGTGATCCAGTGGCAGGGGTACACACTTGATCACAGGGCTTCCGCCTTCACTGAGGTCCAAGTTGCCAGCACTGCCTGTGCTGGTTACCTTCACTTTGACTTCAAGCTGGGCTGGTGCTGGCGCTGACTCCCCAGGCTGAATCTGATTTCCGGGCCGCTCTGGCAATGGTTGTAAGGCAGCAAATATCTATTGGTGGACAGAACAAAAGGTCTTTAGACAAGACACAGACACAGTCTATCAACAGAGAGGGTACTGTTAGAATACTTCCTAGTTTTGGCACGCCCCATATATTAGCAAGGTACCCAAGAACCACTTTCATCTTATCTATGAGAGAGTATTTGTAGCAACTGGTCATAAACAAAGTTATAGGAGGTACATAGCACTTTTGAGGAGGTAAAGAATATGAATACCCAATCCTTCTTTCCCTGGGCTGCCATCTTGTCTTTCAAAAAGTTTCACACGTCAAAATATCAAAGCAAACTTTACTCTGGTAGCCATGCTATGCTTCTAAATATAGAACTGACATTTAACTCTTCCCAGCTGTCCTATTCTGTGTGCACATTTTCCATGCAGCTTTCCCTATTCAAAGTCACCTTGAAAACAGAAAGCTGACCCATTACCCTGTTTGTCAGTTTAATAACTTCTGCTGGTTTTTAATACATATTTTCAATTGTCAGCAGTGTGTAATATACTTGTCTAAAAATATAGAAGTCAGCTATTTGTATTATACCTAAACGTATGCATTTACTGAAGCCTAAAGCACTTTAAAAACTGCACTGAATGAAAAAAAAAATACTGTTTAAATAGTGAAATTTACCCAATTTCGACTTTGATGTTTGGGGCACTTAAAAATGAATATCCTATATTTTTTTTACATAATATTCATCCTCAAAGTATTCTCTAAATAGCCCAGGAGTGAGATATAAAACAAATCATGTATACCGTTATACAAATGAGTTTTTTAAGCCTGCGCAGAGTGAAATTCCATATGCAAATATCCTCATTATGCGGTACAACACAACTTAAATTTAATTTTAATGCTAGGAGGTCACAGTATGAGTATTAAGCTTTATAAATATTAAAAAATGAATTTAAAAGCACTTATTTTATTTTTTCATAATTAATTTTAAAAAAATTAATAAAACCAATCATTTTTTATAATTCCACATGAAAAGCAAGCTGCATCTCTTACCTATCATATTTAGACGCATTCATTCACAAGCCTAAGCACAAAAACCTTACTTGAAACATGAAAAGTTTTGCGCCACTTTTTTAAAAGGATAATTATTTAACATCAGAACCACGAATATGCCTATGTAAAAGGTTTTAAGAATGGAAATCCCTACTTCAAATGTTTTCCTGGTATCTAAAATAATGAACCTGATTTTTTTAACTTTTTAAAACAGCAGTCTGAAATGCAGGATTTTACCCCGTGTTTAACTCACAAAATCGTGGCTGAATCAACATTCATGGCTCTCCCTGGCCTACAATCAAAACAACAGGTTCTGCTATGCGGCAGTTAAAAAACAGCTGGTTGAAAGCTTTTTTCAGTGTTGAAATGTAAGCACGGTGACTGTCTATTTAAAACTGAGGCATTTCAATGCATGTTCAATATTATGTCAGCAAACATTTACTTCAGATGAAGTGTTTGCCTGTTAATATCTAATACAATGTATCTAAGAAAAATGCTGTAAGTTTATTTATTGCAAAGCACACAATTTAGTTTTTGAGGTCTATTTCATTCCTATTGAATGGGAATTCTAATTTTATCTTTTAAGCATTGGCAGTTTGTACATGTGCATAATTGCTCACTCTTATCAATTTAATAATAACATACAGTTATTTAGCATATCATATGGTTCATTTCTGGATTTTAATTTAATTTTTATTTAATATTAATTAAATGACATTTTGCATAACAGACTGATGACAGCAAAATAAAACAAGAAAAAACACATTGAGCTCATTCCAGACATATACAGAAGGGGTCAAACACTCAGAACACACAATACAGCGCGCTTAAGGCCAGCAATCCTTCACAAAGAGCGCAATCGCTATTTACTTACAGAAGTTGCAATGTAAAACCATGAAGCACATGGACATTTAAACACGTTTAACCCACAGATCAACACTTAAGACAGAAACAAAGGACAGCCCAAAGACTGTACTTAAATCAAACCATTTGTAAATACTAGTTGTAAATCATATTTACAAGAAGCGCTTCTCAATAATATTCCAAAAGACTGCAAAAAAAACAGCCCAACAAACTGTTTTATTTCCAAGAAGCCAAAATACACTCAATTCACTAGCTTTGGCTGGCAGAACACCAAAAAATCGCTCTGCATATCTCCATTCATAAAATTGCGCAGAAAAAGGATCCTTGTTTGTATTCTGTCCATATTTGAATTCCATGGGGATGCAGAATTGTCAAGGAAGAAATATGTTTTTATACCTAAACCTATCTAGCTATTCCCTCAAGGGAGACAACTTATTTAATTCACATCTCACTATGGTACCTCCAAAAAGCAACACATTCTTCTATGTGTGCTTGAAACAGGCATGCTAAAAATATTGCAAATTATGCAAATATTATATAATCAAAGTAGTGCTTAAGGTACTCTTCGTACGTTGCGCCGTTTAAACAAAGTCAAACAGAGAAAAATCTCCTCATTACCTGCCTACATAAATTGCAATTTACATATTACATACTAATCATAAGTTGTCCAACGCAAATCTAAACCACAGTAAGTGTTACCAAACAAATGGTTGTCTAAATTCTAACTGCCAAGTTCTGAATGACATAACGGTCTTTTTTTCAGAATACTCACGCCAAAAAGGTTCTCAGTCAGGGGTGACATCATGTGGAGGATCAAAATCAGGAAGATCAGAAATATACTGGGCTGCAGAGACAGAGAATCCCCAGAATCTCCGTGCACAGAGTACCTCCTTAGTAGAATCCTGTCCTGTCCTTCTCAGTCTCTGTCTCCTGACAATATCACTCCTTCAGAGAGCCACTTCTCTGATGAGGTCCACATTGGAGCGCCATTTGAAGAAATCAAAAAACTTTCTTAGGGGTCCCACTGATACTTGGTCCTTTTTAACTAACGAAGAAGAAATTGGCACAGAAGCTGAATTATAAAAGAACATCTTTATTAACCTCAAATGAGTGAGACTACATCACACCGAAGCCTTACCAACTGAATGAGGCTGTCTAAGGAGTACAGAAAACTAGGGCCTTATATATGCTTAGGGTTACATGGTCATCATAGGACCAAGGGGCAGTCCTGGCTCATGTAAGCATGAAAAAATGACTAAGATGGGCATACAAGATCTGCTTGCTCAACAAAATGGGAGGAGAGTTACTTCTCCATACAGCAGCAAAAATAGCCTGACAGTTATACTAGAGAAGCAGATGCATTCTACTAGCTAGCCCTTTCTGGGCATGTGCGAAGGTGGAAGATGCTAAACATAGTTCGTTTCTAGGCAGATTACAAGAGTAGTCAACACTGGGGGAGGACAGAGCACATGGCGAGCATGTGGCAGCACATGGCAAACTAAAATGGCTGCCAGAAATACAAAATGGCTTTCAGCTAATGCTAACAAATCCGTCCAATATTTAACACTACCTCAGCTGCCACCCAGGTAAACCTACCAAATCCAAAAATGTCTGAAAACTAATCACAATGGGGAGTTCTGGATGGTGTGACATATGTAGTTCTCAAGCTGTTTTCTTACCCTGAAGTCCATGCAAACCTTGTACCCACATTTTCCCTCACATATCTGTGAGGGAACATTTCTGAATCTGTGGAGATCCAGAGATCTCCTACCAACCAGCATTTCTCACACTTGTCCTTATAAGAATGGTGCCCCACTAGTTTGGGTAGGTGCTGCGCTCACGCCAGGAAAGGTCACTAAACTCAACATAGACATAAATGTTTCCTATTTAAACTCTTTTTCAATGTGGGTGGCTGAGGATTGTGGGCCTGGGCTTGGCTGACACCAAGGGAAACCTTCCAAACTCAGACATTTCTGCAACCTATACACTCAAGTGTGCCCAGATGCTCTAGCTTGGGTGGATTATATGAGGGTTTTTTTACCAAGAAGGCACTGCAAACCTCATACTTTGGCTAGAAATGTGCCATTTTCCCACATTTCTGTGAGAGAAAGTTAAGGGGCCTTATTTATGAAGGCCTTGCGCCGCCGGTGCGTCACTTTTTTCCATCTTAAAAGTGGCGCACCGGCGGCGCAAGGCCTTCATAAATAAGGCCCCTGGAATCTTTGGGGATGCACACATTTCCTACCACCCAGTCTAACACCCACGACAGGAACAGAAAAAAACACAGGAACTACGCAAAGGTCATAAAAACTTCTAAAGGTTCTTGTTTTGATCTGTTGTTGTCACTGGAGCAAAAGTTTTAGGTGGTGTGAGGGAACAATGGGTGGTAGGAATTTTGTGGATTCTCACAACTTTGTCTGGTACACTTCATAACTTTTTGTTTTTACTGAGACCGGCATATGCCAGGACATGAACTACAAGGAAGTAGCAACATGAATCATATGACTTTGGAACTGGACGCTTAGGGTTGTTTGCTGGAACAATCCAATTCCAATCATTTTTTACTATAATGTGCTAATTTTGACCTCAGTTTAAAATAATCTCCCTGATCTTGTTTAGTTAAATATATTCTATGATCCATATATTCTTTGGGCACAGGATGTGGATGTTGTATTTTTTTTGTTTTTTCGATATCAGTCCTCATCTGCTTTTCATTGGGTAGTCTGTGATGCTCAAATGTTTGAATTCTATTCTTGATTTCTGTCATTACAGATATTTTGGCAAATCAACTAATATCTTCATGTCTTGTTTAATATCTGGATGCTCCACCAGAACACTCTACTGTGTTATTAGAAACCAGCGTCTGTTCTATTTTATTAACCCCTCCTGTTTTTCACCATTCACTTGAGTACTTTCATTAATTAGTTCAATTTTCCTGAAATTATGTACATTTTGGTTTCATTTATACTGATATTTACGGGAGTATGTTTCAGGGAGGGATTTTGGGCTTTAGTCATATTTATATCTGGCAAAAATTGTTTGTATGAGAATTATACTGTGATATATTCTTCCTCATTATTGTGGGTTTTTGTTGGGGGAAGAAGCAGTAATCTAATGCAGAATGCCTCGCCTCTCAATAGAAAGATGGATTTAACCCAGATCTCTTGACTGGGGGTGAATGTTTTGATTTGTTCTGCATTCCCTCCATCAATTGTGTGTCTTTTGCTTTCTCGCCCTAGGTGCGCCAGGTATGCCCAGACATGGATTTGGGCTCACTGTGCCACTGGAATCAAGCTATCCTGGCTGAAGAGGGGTGAAACCCCGAAACAGATCCTAGGATGCTTGTTTCAGGTCCAGGAAGGACCTGGCATGGCAGTTCGGGCTGGACTGTTCCCATGAGGCACAGGGTCAAGACTGATTTGCATATGGCCAGGTCTAAACTGGGGTGGCACGGTGAGCAAAAGAATGATGGATTTAACCCAGATCTCTTGACTGCGGGTGAATGTTTTGATTTGTTCTGCATTCCGTCCATCGATTGTGTGTCTTTTGCTTTCTTGCTCTAAGTGCGCCCGGTATGCCAAGACGTGGGTCCTGGGCTCACTGTGCCACTGGAATCAAGCTATCCTGGCTGAAGAGGGGTGAAACCCCGAAACCGGTCCTAGGATGCTTATTTCCGGTCCAGGGAGGACCTGGCTTGGAAGTTCAGGCTGGACTGTTCCCATGAGGCATAGGGCCAAGATTGAATTGCATATGTCCAGGTCTAAACTGGGGTAGCATGGTGAGCAAAAGAATAATGGATTTAACCCAGATCTCTTGACTGGGGGTGAATGTTTTGATGTATTCTGCATTCCATCCATCAATTGTGTGTCTTTTGCTTTCTCGCACTAAGTGCACCAGGTATGCCCAGACGTGGGCCCTGGGCTCACAGTGCCACTGGAATCAATCACTCCTGGTTGAAGAGGGATGAAACCCCGAAACCAGTCCTAGGATGCTTGTTTCTGGTCCAGGGAGGACCTGGCATGGCAGTTGGGGCTGGACTGTTCCCATGAGGCACAGGGTCAAGACTGATTTACATATGGCCAGGTCTAAACTGGGGTGGCATGGTGAGCAAAAGAATGATGGATTTAACCCAGATCTCTTGACTGGGGGTGAATGTTTTGATTTGTTCCGCATTCTGTCCATCAATTGTGTGTCTTTTGCTTTCTCGCCCTAAGTGTGCCATGTATACCCAGATGTGGGTCCTGGGCTCACTGTGCCACTGGAATCAACCAAGCTATCCTGGCTGAAGAGGGGTGAAACCCTGAAACCAGTCCTAGGATGCTTGTTTCCGGTCCAAGGAGGACCTGACTTGGCAGTTCGGGCTGGACTGTTCCCATGAGGCACAGGGTCAAGACTGATTTGCAAATGGCCAAGTCTAAACTGGGGTGGCATGGTGAGCAAAAGAATTATGAATTTAACCCAGATCTCTTGACTGGGGTGAATGTTTTGCTTTGTTCGGCATTCCGTCTATCAACTGTGTGTCTTTTGCTTCCTAGTCCTCTTATCATAATTTTCCATTTACTCTTTTTCTTTAAATTGTTACAATTGTTCTTACTTTTTCTTGGAGATTTTGAGTACTCTAGTTTCAAATTTTTGAGTTACTTTATCCATATGAAAATCTTTCACTATTTATAGATATTCTACCTTACTGGGCTCTTAATGTACTACCTTATGCACTACATCATTATTCCTTAACTGATATGTAAGATCTCTCACTGACATAATTAGATATATATTCTGAACACCATTCTTACAATTTATTTCAATTTCAGTTTGCAACTCCTTATCATGTTTGTGTTTTTTTATTTGTTTATCCTATTCCACCTTTGAATTTCACAGATATTAGTCAACAAAGGTCAGAAAATGTTCTGTTATCAATTAAATATTATCATCGTAATCATTGACCATCT
Source organism: Lissotriton vulgaris (assembly GCF_964263255.1). NCBI lineage: Eukaryota > Metazoa > Chordata > Amphibia > Caudata > Salamandridae > Lissotriton > Lissotriton vulgaris. Next base: position 20,742 of record NW_028253377.1, read on the forward strand.
TTCCTAGAAAGCTCAAAATTGCTTACAGTATATTTTGAATTGCCTGCCTCATAAAAAACCTGCAAGAGGATGGGAGCACACTGTCTCACATCATCCCAACACTCAATTTGCTCTAAGCATCATGACAAATGCAATACAAGATAACACTTCAGTAGCAGCACATGTTGGTGTAGTTGAGTTATTGGGCTGACGAGCTCTGGATGCACTTGTGCTTCGGGAGCAGTACTAAAACTGAGAAAACTGTGAGCAGCATTGCCAGCACCCCCAGATTTTACTTGTTACTCTCTACTGAAGAAGGACAACAGTCCTGAAACATGTGTCTAAAACTGGCTGCACAGGGAATGGTGACTTTCAACTGAAGTGAGTGTTCTCATGCATTGCATTTACCATAATGCATCTGGGCTAATTATGTTCTGGCATGGCAGGCAGTGTGCTACCTCCTCCGCTTGTGACTGGCTCCTTGCTGAGTTATTGGGGTGACGAGCTCTGGGATGCACTGTGCTCTGGGACTGAGTAGTTTTGTCAGCACCCACAAATTTCACTTGTTGCTATATTCTGAAGAAGGACAACACTCCTGAAGCACGTGTCTAGAGATACACAGCAGTGGCTCGACCAAAAAAGGTGAATACTAAGGATTTTCAAATTACGTAGTATTATCATGCACTGCATTTACCATAATGCATCTGGGATAATTGTGTGTTGGCATGCCAGGCAGTGTGCCCCCTCCTACTTTTATCATAGAAAACCTATCAATGGATGAATTACAGACTGTAATAGATCTCTATTTTCTCTAGCATTTCAATTATTTCTTGCAGATGAACTTGATTCCTTCAGGGAAGTCCAACAATTTTACAGCAAGGAATTTGTTGTATACGAGAGAGAGATCATTTGTTGTTTAGCTAATGAGATGTGTGGAAAGGTTGTCCATTGTTTGTTCTTATATGTTCTTTGAGGGGAGCTCACTTCTTCATCAAAAATGTTTAGCTTCCAAGAAAGCGTGGAACTAAGGTGCATCTCTAGCGGATCTTTTTGTGAATCCTCCATTGAACTTACCTTCAAAATTGATTTATTCCTAGCTAGAATGCAATCAGAGTACATTTTGGAAGTAGATCCCTCCTTTGCCATTTGAGATGACTCTTTTGTCACACTAAATGCCTCAGAGTGTAGTAGTACCTTAAAGTCAATTTCCTCCATTTTGGAAAAAGCATGCTTTGCTGTATTACCTCCGGATTAAGTATTTATCATGATGAGAGTACCATTATCTTATCTCCATTTATGAGTTATTCAGCTTTCCATGTTTTTCATTTAATATTCTTTTTCAAGATCCATTCTATTTTCTTTATTTCTCTCAGAGTTTATTGTATTATTGAGAATTCCCCATATAATATTCTACTCCATATTTTGTGCTTCATCAATAAATTATTTATTTCCACTTTTTTGACTCTTTACTGTCTTTAAAAAAATATTCAGTGGTGAGTTAGTTAGATCTTCTACTAATTTTCCAACTAGGCTTTTGCAGGGTCAAATGAAATTTCAAGAATTAATTTCGATTTTAAAGTCACTGACTATTCCATGAGACATGGGCTCAGACAGTTTGTTCTAATAAAAGACGGCAGAGTTTTTATCTAGATCTCTTATTGTCTGCATCTTCTCATGCTCTACATTTTCCTTTTCTCTGTTATTACCAGGTGCTTGTGTATCATTAACGGGAGTAAATGAAGATGATAGTCATTCTCTGTGAACATTTATCTGACTAAGCATGGGCGAATTTTGCGAATCTGGCTTTCCCGAATTTGCGTATTTGCGAATTCGCAATCCGCAAAATCCGCGAACTCTCGCTAATTTGTGGATTATTTTTTTTGTGTTCGCAAGGGTTTCTGCCAGTTCGCGAGGGTTTTGTACCAGTTCGCAATTGCGAACTTACTTGTTGGCTCGCAACAGTCGCAACTTTGTTGTTTCTACGTCTGGTTCATCATCACAGGTTCACAGCACCCTCTGTTTCACCACTGCCACCCTCTGATTCACCCATGCCACCCTCCGGTACATCACTGCCACCCTCTGATTCATCACTGTAGATTATGGGGGGGAAAGCAGGCACACCTGCCCTGCTTCAACTGACATGAATTAATTTCTGGTTCATCACTGTAGATTATGGGGGGGGGGAAAGCAAGCACACCTGCCCTGCTTCAACTGACATGAATTAATTTGGGGTTGATTAATGTGTCACTGAATTTAAACTTCCTGTCTGGCACCTGCTTCCTTATCTGTAATTTGCTTTCTGTTGCAGTGCAATTTTTTTCCCAGGACCTTTGTGGCCTACTTGTAGCAACTGAACTCTGGAGGGGCCCCTCAGGAAGCACTACAGGGAATAGTTACTAATGATGAGTTTGAACTTTTGCACCTGCTGAGTGCTTTCAATTTTGCAAAACTTGTTTTTCTATTGGGCACTTCCTTACTCCCACCCCCCCCCTCAAAAATGGACTCCTTGCAAAAAAAAGTGCAGGCAAATGTCAACCTGAGGAGTTATTCTGATAAAAATCATCATTTTCAGAAGGTTTATGCTGCTTGCTGGTGGATTTTTTGTGCAGAATTGCAAATTTTGTAATTTCGCGAGTGCGATATTGTTGCTGCCTGCCGCATCTACATGTTCGCAATTGCGAACTCTCGCGATGCGTCACCAAACTCCCGCGGGATCCCGCAGCAAGATCGAGAAAAACAACTCTCCAAACGCTGAATGACGGTAAGTGAACATCGCACGCCGCAATATTGTATCACCAAGCAAAGAAATCCGCTGCGTGCGAATTTGCGGATTTTCTTTAAATTCGCGAGAGTTCGCGGATTGCGAAATTACCGAAAATCCGCAAAATCCGCGAGCGGAACGGATTTTCCGCCCATGCTTATATCTGACCCTTATCCTTCACCATCCTCTTGTTAATCAAGCCTTTATTCAATACATTCTGTAACCTCTCCTGATACTTTTTTCAATCTTGATGTTTTTCCGTTTTACTGCCTCTGGCCTTAAAATCATTAGATTACCAGGGCAATGCAGAAAAGATGAAAAGATGAAAAGTCAATACAACCCTAACAACTCCTCAAGGGTGGTTTCATCTATCTCCCAGCCACCAGCACAGTCACAAGTCAGACATACATCAACTGTAGAGATCCTTGTTGTGAGATATTCTTACCCTCACTCCTGCCATGCCACTGCAACTGTTTATTACCTGTCCCACACCATATAGTTGGGAAATTGAGTACATGAGGGGCACACTGGCTGATACCTGATTCAAACAACTATCTTCAAGGTTCTAAGTTGCAAGCTCCAGGGCTCATGGGCTTGCAGGCTTACATGTTCCAATCATCAACACAACTATCCAGGAGATCTTCCTGCTGCCTGATTGCTCCTTCTTCCTCCCAGTCAGGGCTTTTAGCCCTCTGAGATTTCAGAGGTGAATCTAGCATCAAAGTGCAGCACATCAGTGGTACTGGAACTACTATGATGACTACATAGGCAGTGTCACCTTGCCCCCATAGGACCATGTTTGTGGCCACAGTGCTCTTTGATCAAGGTCCGCTCACTCGGCTTCCTTATCAGCTCAGGGCTGGGAGTAGACGCCAGCTCAGCATGACTCTCCACTTTTGAAACACCAAGAAACCATCTATTAGCAGCCCAAAAGTGAGGAGGAGGGTAGACGTGTGCTGGGTGCTTCTAGGGTAAATACCAGTGTCAAATGACTCGGCTAACTGGGTCCAGGGAAGGCATGGCTTGGCAGTTCGGGCTGGACTGTTCCCATGAGGCACAGGGTCAGACTGATTTGCATATGGCCATGTCTGAACTGGGGTGGCAGAGTGGGCTAAAGAACAGTAATGGATTAAACCCAGATCTGTTGACTGGGTGTGAGTATTTGATTGGTTCAGATGCTCCGTCCATCACCACCCCTTTTTGTACCGCTTTGTTTGCCATAAGTTGGCAGGGTATGCTCAGACGTGAGTCCCTTGCTCACTTTGCCACTGGATTCAAGAAAGCCGGGCTGAAGACGGCTGAAATGCCAGAAACCGGTCCTCAGAAGCTTGTTTCCAGTCCAGGAAAGGCATGGCTTGGCAGTTCGGGCTGGACTGTTCCCATGAGGCATAGGGTCAGACTGATTTGCACATGGCCATGTCTGAACTGGGGTGGCAGAGTGGGCTGAAGAACGGTGATGGATTAAACCCAGATCTGTTGACTGGGTGTGAGTGTTTGATTGGTTCAGATGCTCCATCCATCACCACCCCCTTTTGTACCGCTTTGTTCACCATAAGTTGGCAGGGTATGCTCAGACGTGAGTCCCTTGCTCACTTTGCCACTGGATTCAAGCAATCCGAGCTGAAGACGCCTGAAATGCCAGAAACTGGTCCTCGGAAGCTTGTTTCCGGTCCAGGGAAGGCATGGCTTGGCAGTTCGGGCTGGACTGTTCCCATGAGGCACAGGGTCAGACTGATTTGCATATGGTCATATCTGAACTGGGTTGGCAGAGTGGGCTAAGGAACAGTGATGGATTAAACCCAGATCTGTTGTCTGGGTGCGAGTGTTTGATTGGTTCAGATACTCCGTCCATCATCACCCCCTTCTGTACCGCTTTGTTCGCCATAAGTTGTCAGGGTATGCTCAGACGTGAGTCCCTTGCTCACTTTCCCACTGGATTCACGCAAACCGGGCTGAAGACTGCTGAAATGCCAGAAAACGGTCCTCGAAGCTTGTTTCCGGTCGGGGAAAGGCATGGCTTGGCAGTTCGGGCTGGACTGTTCCCATGAGGCACAGGATCAGACTGATTTGCATATGGCCATGACTGAAGTGGGGTGGCAGAGTGGGCTAAAGAACGGTGATGGATTAAACCCAGATCTGTTTACTGGGTGTGAGTGCTTGATTGGTTCAGATGATCCGTCCATCACCACCCCCTTTTGTACCGCTTAGCTGACACCTAGGCCGGGCCCTTCTTTGTTCCACCAGTCAGGCAAGCACTAATCACAATGGAAGAGGAAGTGCCCTCAAAACTGGTTTTAAATGGCTACAAAGGGGAAGTTGTTCATTTCCTTCGCCAGAGCTCCTGGGTGGGCACACAGGCACATGGGGGCCCTGTGGGACTGTTTGCTGTAAGGCACACATGAAGTGCAGCAAAATTGGCTAAAGTTGACCTCAAGAACTTTTAGGATAATGGTTAGTAAGGGGCTAGGAGACATCCCCACCAAACTGGCTGTTGCCAGGCATACATGAGGCACCCACAATACACCACACAGAAGACTCTGAGCCTCTGGAAGAACGGAAGAGGGTCTGTGCCTACTTTTGGAGGTCTTCGAGGAAACCTGAAGGGTTGGACCTCCTCACATTTTTACCCAGAACAAAGAAGTGGTCTCCAAGTGTTTGTTGCCTGATCTCTTGTTAAGTTACATAAACACAAGCTTGAAAAAGGCATTTTCCTGAAGAATCCAGCAAATAATTTCCAACTGGACCTGCCCTGGATCCTGCTGGCAGTTTTTGCGGAAGGTCTGGGAGCCATGTGTACTCCTCCTAACATTCTGAAAAACCTGAAATATAGAAACTTTTTGGCTATAAAGACCTCAGAGAAAACTTGGACAAACCTGCCAAGCCAATCCGACGAAGGTGCGTACCCGCTGGGCTAGAGATTTAGGTTGCTCTTGCTCAGAGGTACACAGCAGCATCGAATTGTTTCAGTGACACATCGGAGACATGGTATGTGGCCTCTTGAAGCCCTTTTTGTCTAAAGCATGCAGCCTTGCCCTGCGGGTGGAATTAGAGCTCCAAAAAAGTGACTAAGTCTGAATCAATCAATCAATCAATCCGGATTTATAAAGAGCGGCTAATCACCATATAGGGTATCCAGGTGCTTGAGTATGTAGAAATCATTGTGAGGGCAAAGGCACCCAGAGTATCTCACTGGCGAAGGACCATCCTTGAACATTGATTTAAAATTTCTCTCACTCTGAGCATTCCTGCCAAATGCTAACATCTTCACTGGGACCTCGTTCAATGGGTATCCCACCCTCTGGAGCCATTTTTAGCCACAGTCTGCTGCTTTGCCCTGTTGAAGATTTTTGACTTCCATTTCAGAGACTAAGCCACAAGATAAAACTTCCAACCGGGTTGACCCTGGTTTCTGTGTCTGGCAGTTCTCCTTCGTGATAATCTCTAAATTGTGCCAAGGTCCCAGTCAAGCACAACCAGATGACAGGGGTTTGCACTTTATGCTTTTTTAAGCTATTTTTTGCAAAACTTAAAAGAAAATTCAAACGCTCATTCCCTTTATTGGACTACAGTCTCTATTTGTATACATCAGAGTGGAATGGGTTAATTGTTGTGTTCTGTACATTTTAACTGTTTTGGTTAAGCTTTATTGGTCTGTGCAATTGCTACTAGGGGTTTAGCTCAGTGTGAACTTATTGAAACCTTTGCTGGACTTAACAAGAATGGTGACATTTTTTATTGAGTTGGAGTACTATCCCCTCCCTCCATCTAATATTCCACTTTCACACTCCAGGTTTGATGTTAGAAAATACCCTAAGTACTAACTCTCCCACACTCTCTCCAGTAGCACTTGTGATAACTTGGAAGTGAGAAAGTCTACTGACGCGGTGTGATGCAGTGTAGTGTTGGCATGTGTCCTCTTAACTGCCTATTCTTTTACTTTATTATTGAGCCAGAATGAAGGAGCTTCCCAGATCCGAGTGGGGAGGTAGTTCCTAATCCCAAGAGCATAGTAACAGAGGTTTGGTACCTTGTTTTCTCCTTCCAGTATTTATTAACGTAAGCTTGATGTGGTCGGTAATATAAATGGAGGATCTTGATCTTCCTTTCATGATAAAAATGAAGGTTGAGGTTTGGCTTTGTCAGCAGTTCTGTAGACTTTAATGCGCATGCAGGTTGATGGATAGGGCCAAAAGAGTTAATAAATGGTTGTTCAGATTCTACCAAGCTTAATGAGAACCTTGAACAGTTTGACAATGGCAGCAGTCATATTATTCACTGTGGGCAGATGTGATTTCAGGAGTAGAAAAGTGCGTGTACATAAAAGTGTCTCGCGAGGTTAGTACACAAACACTTTCATTTTACATGTTTACTTTTAAAGTTTTTAAGCACACATTTTCTTGTGCTCGCACATGAGATGTACTCAGAAAAGGTTTGCCTACAATTACATTTCCTCGTGGGCATATTATCATACCTTAGAACATTCTGTCCAAGGACTGGGTACAGTGAACAAATTAGCTGTGTTTGTTGTTCATTGACAGCTCTGGTTGTGAAGAATTAACATGACTGAGGACCAGAACTTAGGGGCAGTTCGATGGGTTTGGTTTTATTTTATAAACTGCACCAAGCCTTTTGTTTAGGCAGAGAATAATTTCAAGGGATTGTCATGGTCGCCACATACCTGAATTCTAGCCCAATTGAATGCCATTACTATCTTGAGATGGGCGGTGGCCTGCTCTACAGCAAGACTGGCCATTAGATGACACACACAAGCAGAAAAATGAGGAGTTAGATTACTCCAAGGTATTCTGGCAGACCTGCATACCGTATGCTTCCTAGGATAAGCAGCACTAGGTAGGAGTACAATTTTCTGTATGCATATAACCAATGTAAGTGCATAAGGGTTGAATTATTTATCTTTCTCATCAATCTTGTAATGCTATGCTTTGCTACATTCTACTCACTGTTGCAGCACACATAGTTTACACAAGAATCCAATTGCTTTAATAAATCTTTGAAATTCCAATTCATGTATTTCTTGGGTCTCCCTTTAGGCATGCCTAAGTTAACAACAAAAGGGTAAATCTGTTTTCACAATTTCTCTGGGGGAATCAAGGTCATCATATTTTGAGGTTACAGACAAACATCCAGTACCTTGTAATGTTTAGAGGCCCAGATGGGGCACTGTGAGCTAGACAGAAACTAGGTAAAACATTTTGGATGCTATGAGTGGGCTCAGTCCCCCATAGTTTTGACGCTCATGTTGCTCATATGCACTGTCTTACTGAATTAGTAGGAAAATTACTCTTAAGGTGAGGTGGAACCAAGACTTGCTCAGCTGCTTTGAATCCTTATCAGGGAGGAAAGCATTTGCTTTGTCTAGCATGATTAGAAGCTGAGTTGATGGTATACACCTGTTACAACGCATTTTTTACTCCGCACTACCATTACAACGCGACTTTTACAACGCATACCATTACAACGCATTGCGCTGGGGAGCGCTCTAGGATAGGGAATAAGTATAATTTACTATCCAACACCTTCCCTAGGGTCCACGGGGACTGGAGTTAGAATAGTAAATTATACTTACCACTATCCAGCACCTCAAAGCGCTATGCGTTGTAATGGTATGCGTTGTAATGGTCGCGTTGTAATGGTAGGTAGTTGTAATGGTATGCGTTGTAACGTCATACATCCTGAGTTGATACCAGGTAAATACAAATTACTCTGCATTTGGTACAAATGCCTGAGAAATTAGCACAAACTGTCTTGAGGAGGTTAAGCTTTTAGTACAAGCAACAGATCTAAAGTGGGATTGTGGAGAGTCAATCAGTCAGCCATATGATATCATTTTCAGACGTCACTTTAGGTGAGTTGGGTGTTGTCATACTGATTGGTCATGATGTTCTTTACAGTCAGACATAATCCCCAAGGTTCCATATTGAATTTGAAGATTATTGGTGATAGAAGGGATTGTTATAGAGGTCACTTATGGAGACACTCATTTGGACAAGTTTTGATTTGTTTTTCAAGTACATTATGATCCAATGAAGAGCAATGTCATTGAAGATTATTCTTGAGGAGATAGTGCTGAGTTAGGTTCGATGATTGACAATATGAGAAGACTGCACAGAAAAATAGCAAAATGAGATGACATAGGGTAATGGTCATCATAAATTAGAAGGCGTTACTGGCTATTAGGTGGAGGATGTCTTGGTGCTGCAATCTCAAATTTATACTGGTAGTGATGGAGAAAGGTGTTTCATTGACTTACCATTGGAATTGAATCAAAATTATCATTTTGATTATCTTGTCCAAGTATGCCATATATATGGTGAGTGAGATGTTTGCAGGATCATTGAAGTCTATGAACTCTTAAGCCTGATGAGGTTGCTCCTGTGAGTGTTATGTAGCAAATTAAACATCTTGATCTTTCTTTCCAGTTAAGGAAAAAGTTTTAACTTGCTGTAGACTTTGAAGAGGAAGCAGGCTGATGGACGCAGCCGGCTGAGTTATTTGAGGGTTCTTCATATTCTGTTAAACATCCTGAGACTATTTAATAGTTTGACAATGAGACAAATTATACTCTTCATTTTGAGCAGATGTAATTTCAGGATTCTGGGTAGCAGGGTTTTGCCTTATTAAAGTGAGATGGAATCAAGACTTTTAGTGTTGTTTCAAAGCATTGAATTTGCCTAGCATAATACATTGGTACCATTTAGATGTGCAGTTGACCAGAGGTCAAAGTTAACAGCTGAGAGCCATTTAAGAATGCATTCCTGCAATTTAGCACTAATTCGGTCTTCACGAGGTTGTACTTTAAGTACAAAACCAGGTCAAGGCTGTTTGGAGAGTTTATCTGTGAGTCGTATGCTCTAAACATTGAGGGGGTGTGAAATTAGCTTAACTTGCTTTTGCATAAATATATCGCGAAATAATGTAAAATTGCGAGAAATGCAAATCCATCATCTTGCACTATATTTTAGCATGAAATGCGTCCTTGAATCAATTTTGGTGCGAATATGAATTTAAACATTTGCATCGCAAATAGCAGCTGCTCATTTTCTGTTGTCCCTGCATGTTTGGGGTAAATTTGAACCATGAATTGTGCATTTGCATTAATTTTTACTGCAAATGCAGCATAATTACAAACAGTGGCATAATGTTCTGAAGTCCCTAATTTATGAGAAATTTGGGGTATAATTTTGCTCATTCCAAATTATTTTCCAAAGCTTTTTTTACGTTACTTGTGTGTTGTCATACTGATGTTCTTGCCAGCCCGTAAAATTCTCAAGGGTTACGCATTAAAGTTGAAAATTGTTGGAGATAGAATGGATTCTAGAATAGAATCTTTGGAGTTTTAGCAAGTCACAAACATGGGTTCATATCTAAGAGACACTCGCTTGGACAAGTTTGGATTTGTTGTTAAGGAAGAATGTGAACCAATGAAGAATGAAGACCATTCTTGAGGAGAGGGTCAGCTTTGATAACTGACGGTGTTGAAAGACTGTACAGAAATCCAGCAGAATGAGACAGGATGGGGCATGGCTGGCATACATTGGAATGCCTTCCTGACTATTGGATGGATGATATCTCGGTGCTGTACTGGTGCCTCAATTCATGCAGGAAGTATTGTCGAATTGTACTTAATTTTTTTTCACAGCTTTTTATTAAACAAAAGAAAGAAAAAGTACAAGGCAATGATAAATCAATAGTCAGGTTCACAATAAAATGACACATATTACAGTACAGAGATAAATCAATAACCACCATCTATGTTTGAACACATCTTTCTCAGCAATCATTGCTCTATCCTTGTCTATAGCCCAGTCTCGCAGACATGGGGCCATCCCTACCCCCCAATTCTGCGCAATCTTGCATTTTGCGATGGCCTAGCCCATTAAGGCCCATGTTTGCTCAGTCTGCAAGAGATCAGTAGCCTCCCACACATTAAGGAGGCAAAGCTGGAGGGAGGCCTTTAACGTCTTGCAGCACACCCTCTCCATCTGTTTCTTGACCATATCCCAATATTGCCCCATTATTGGACAGTCACATAGGATATGGAAGAAGGTGCCAGTCTGATTGCAATTTTGCAAGCATAAGGGATCAGGCATGCTGCCCAGTTTAAACAGAAGCTTTGCGTCATAATACATACAGTTTAGGATTTTCAGTTGGACTAAGCGCATTCTCATGAGGATAGCCACTTCTCTCGGGAGAAGCAAGTGCGTCCCGCATGTCCTCATCATCCATGCTCCCCAGGTCTGACTCCCAACCCTGCCGCAGGCGTTGCATAGGATCAGGACGATTATTTAATAGTTTTTTGTAGGCAAGGGATATCGCTTTTGTGGGCATAGGGTCAAGCATCAATCTGTCCTCAATGGAGAAGATGCAGGCAGGGGGAGCTCCTTGGGCACGGCAACAGAGATAGCATGACTGGTCTCGAGATATCTGAAGGTCTCAGTGGGCACCAATTGATACTTGGCCAGTAAGTCGGCAAAAGTGGCAAATTTCCCCTTCACTCACATGTCCCCCACCGTTGAGATGCCAATCATATCCCATCTGTCAAAGCCAGGGCATTTACTAAGCTGACCCAACATATCCGGTTCCAAGAGTGGCGTACCTTTTGTAAGTCGGTTGTGCCAGCCCCTTTTCTTTGTGATTCCATGCCAGACCTCCACTGTGTGTGCCATGGGCCCTGTATGTTGAAGGTTACGGGGTTTCATGTAGAGTGCCCTTTTGTATCCCCCGTCCCAAAAGCCAGTGGTCTGTGTGAAAGTTTGGGTCATCGAGACTCCCTATGCAACCACCTGTTGATTGCAACCAGTTGCATCGCCTGTTAATAGAGCTGCTTATCAGGTAATGCAATACCTCCGTCATACCATCCCATGGTGAGTTTGTTCATGGCTATACGCGGTGCCATCCCTCCCATAACAGTCCACACACTACACTATCAATACAGGAGAAATAGGCATCGTGAATCACAATGGGGATATTTTGTTGTGCATACAGGAAGAGTGGTAGTGCAAGCATCTTAAAGAGTGCTGCTTGCCCCAGAAGAGTGAGAGGAAGAGATTGCCAATGTATAGCACCTGATTTCAGACGGGTCAAGGGCCCTAGCAGATTGATTTCATAGAATAAAGTAGGGTCCGGGGTAATGAAGATTCCAAGGTACCTAAAGCCCCGATATGCCTCCGGTATGCCTCCGGTATGCCGTAGCCCCAATACATATAGGTGAGCTTTAGCCCAATTGATTATATATCCCGAGTGGACACCAAATATATGGAATATGTGGAGCACTCAACGTAGGGACTGCGAGGGCGAGGCCAAGTAGAGGAGGATGTCATCCGTACGGAGTGAAATGCGATCTTTGTGATCCTCAGTCCACTTAAGACCCCTTATCTCTGGGTCACCCCTAATCCAGACAGCTAGCGGCTCCAATACAAGGGCAAAGAGTAGGGGCGACAAAGGGCACCCCTGTTTCGTACCCCACTATAATGGAAACTTCTGGAGACGTGGTTATTAACAGTTACATGTGCCGTCGGTTGGATGTAGAGCAGCCTAATCCATTTGATAAAATTGGGTCCACGCCCATTCGAGCCAGAACAGCGAAAAGAAAATCCCACTAAATGATGTCAAATGTCATGGTGGCATCCAATGACAGCAGGTTTGCATCTTCCCTCATGGTACCTCGTCTGCCGAGTACCCCATTCAAGCGCCGCTGGTTCAAGGCCGTATTCCTTCCTGGCATAAACCTGGACTGATTTGGATGAACCAACTCAGTGATATGGGGGATAAGTCTGTTGGCTAATACTTTTGCTAGAATCTTTGCCTCTATAGAGAAGAGCGAAGTGGTGTGATAGGATTTACAGTCATCCGCTGGCTTGCCTGGTTTGTGTATCACCACAATTGAGGCCGTCCTAACATCGGCCGGAACGATACCCAGCTCAAAGCTTTCAGTGTGCATGTGCAATAAGTGGGGAGAGAGCTTAGAAGCCATTGGTTTGAAGAGTTCAATGGAGAGCCTATTGGGTCCCATAGTTTTCCCTGATCGTACATCCTGAATAGCTTTTTGAATATCAGTCTCTGTAATGTCACTCTCTAGGGAGTCACTGTCCAGCATAGACAGGCATGCAACTTTGTTAGTAGACAGGAGGTCAGCAGCCGTAGTTTCTGGTAGCCCAGACGTACCATATTTAGTGCGTGCTGTGTGTCCAGATCAGGAGCACACGCTAGGGCTTTTTCCTTAACCAGGATTTCCTCTTCCAATTCCACCACTCACTTGGAAAGTTCCCTCCTATGCCCCACCATCAATGATAGGGCGTGCCTCTTAATGACAGCACCAAACGCACCCCACAATTCCCCAGGGAATGCGACTGACCCCACGTTTTCTGTAAAATAATAGTCAGTGTCTTTGAGCAGTGCTTTCCTAATGATGGGTATTTTAGGCGCCCAAGGATTGATAGAGAGGGTAGTGCGGCGCCTAGTCTGCCCCAAGTTTAAAGTCGTGAGAATGGGGGACTGGTCAGAGATTCCTCAAGCTAGGCATCGGGACCCAGTAAAAACATGAATGTCTTGAGCGTGTTTGAAAATGTGATCAATACAGGATTGACTATTGTGAGTCCCAGATTGAAACATGAATTGGATGTTGGTCGGGTTGAGCCATCGCCAGATATCCACCAAACCCAATGCGGACAAAAAATCATTCCGTTGGGATCCTGGAGGGGGTCCCTGCTGGGTGGTAGGCGATCTCTAGTGCCCTCCAATGTCAGGTTAAAGTCACCCCCCAGCACCAGAACACCCAAAGGCAAGTCAAGTAGGAGCACCCCTATGTCTCACAACGCAGGGCGCTGCAACCCAGGGGGGACATACATGGATACTACATTGAGAACCTGTCCCTCCCAAGTACCAGATATTGCTGCATATCTACCCTGCGCATCTGTCCAAGCATTGTGGATCATATATGGACAGCCTCTACGGAGGAGTACTCCCACCCCCTGAACCCAAAGAGAACCCTGAATGGGCATGTAGTCGATATCCCCACCTATTTAGTGCCCCACAGGAGTTCCCAATCAAGTGTGTCTCCTGGAGTAGGACGATAACCGGGGCCTGTTGCCTCAGGTATTGCAATACTATTCCTCGCTTAATCTTGTCACCCTGGCCATTGACATTCCACGTCTGGAATTTAAGGACAGAGTGCAAGGGTGGTGTGTTTGAGGAACAAATTGTCGGGACTAAGAGTGTGAGGTCAAGCTCATGGCTCCAGAGCTGAGGCGGCGGGGTAGCCCGCCGCTCGTCAATAGGCTGGCTCGGGGTCCAGTCGCCTCAACGAGTAGGCACATGCACTAATCTCTAGGTATCCCCAGCACTCCCCTTTGTAATACCTCTGTATACTGGCGGTGACTATAGTATGTCACAGTCAAAGTGAATGGGCGCATAAACATTTGGACTCATTGACAAGAAGGAAAACAAAGAATAGCATTGCACAAGTACAGAGAACAAAATACCATAAACATCCAAACACCCTATCCCCCAAAAAACCCAACGCCCCCTCCCACCCTGTCTCCCTGCACAATGGGTACTAAACCACCCGCCACCCTCAACTTGCCTGTCTCCCTCCCTCAACAGTGTCGGGTACATGAAAAACCCCACTCCCTGGGGCAACAGTTCATGAGAACAAGAACATCCCGACCAGTAATCCCCTAATCTGGCATGTGAACACTACAAATAACTTGTTGCAGTAGTTAAGAGACAGCATTATCTAATACATTGAAACCAAGGACAGGACGGAATTGAATCAACATGAGCTCTGCACTATTAGAACCCATGTGGAAGGTGAGGCACCCAAAATACGGCATCCGCTACCAAATGTGGGCTCTAGAAGTCAATGTCACAGAGGACAGTCACTGTTACTTGTCGATCTTCTACTTTCATCCCATCGGGCTCTGTGCCACCAAGTCGCTGCCGGGAGGGGACTTTTGCCGCTAGCTTTGGTCATTCACATTCCTTGTGTCGTGTACAGCTTTGTGGGGGCGCTTACCAACTGTATGCCAACTGTCGAGTAAGTCGAAGGCATCCTTGAGTCTCGTAAGAAACCATAGCTTACCCTCTGACTCAACCCAGAGCTGTGCTAGGAACAACATGGCACACTTGATTTCTTGGCCCCTTAGCGCACGCTTCATGTCCAAGAAGCTGCGCCACTGTTTCTGAACCCTCAGGATGAAGTCTGGGACAAAAGTAACTTTACTATTATCGATCACCAATGAAGGGGTCACCCTAGCCATCTGGAGTATCTCGTCTCTATCTCGAAAATTTAAAACCCTTGCGAGAAGAGGCCGGGGAAGCACTCCTGGTTTCGGTCTGCCCCCAGGTACACGTTCAATTGAGAAGGATTTGGAGAGGTTCCTTGGCTGAAGCTGTTGAAGTATCAATTCCTTAACAAAGAGGTCAGCAGTTTGCCCCTCTGCTCGTTCCAGAACACCTAAGATCCGTATATTATTGCGACTCATGCGGCCTTTGTAATCGTCCAGCTGTAGAGCGAGTGCCTCCGATGTAGTTTGAAGTTCGGTCTCTTGGCGCTTAAGGAGATCTGTTTCACTCGCCAGGTCCTTGTTTATGTTTTCAACTGTGCTGACTCGGTCAGACATCTTCCACATGTCCGCCCTGATCAATAAAAAACTTCCGTAGCGACAGTGTCAATGCGGGTTTCAAGTGAAGTACGCACTGAGGTTATGGCTGTTAAAATGTCCCGCAACGTGTGATCTGGTTGCTTGTCATGTGATTTTGATTTAGGGGTTCCCCCTCCTGGCCCTTCTGCCACGCAAATGTGTCCAGTTTTGCCTGCACTGCATTGCGACTAGGGGTGGGAATTTGCATAGTCGTGCTACGCAAAGATCCGCAAAATGGTGAAAAATCTCTGCAAGCAGCAGAGTTCAGCAAACACGGGGAATTGCTTGTTCTGCCTGTTCGCCTTGCTTTTTTCCTGTTTGCGAACACTGTTTGCATGCTCAGGGGAAATATCTTGCAAACAAGCATTTTGAAAGCACGAACAAGCAAAAAATTCCACGAAGCAGCGGATAGTGACATTTTTGGCAAGAACTCGAAATTACCCTAATTCTGCAAGCGGAACAGAATTTACCTCCCAGGCCTAATTGTGTCCACCTCGGCTGGTTGCCATGATGTCACAGGTAAATGTGAGGTATCCAAAGGAGGGTTGGGCCACGCCAGCTACTCACTGCCGCCTGCAGTGGGACTCGGCCGCACTGGCGTCTCGGCTTTGACCAGCAGCGCCCTGGCCTCCGAGCACCTGGAAATCCAGATAGCACCCCACAAGTAGTGCAGTTGCCCCAGTCAGTCTTCAGGTACCGAGAGGGTGCAAGTCACTGCCTTCCAGGGGCCAGCAAGGCCCTTGTTTTTACCACCAGAGCTCAGGAGCAGTCCGGGCCCTCAATACCTGCTCAGCAGTCAGCACCATGGCAGCCACAGTCGCATCAGTTTAGGACCTGGACCACCCCCACAGATCAGGGCATGGAGTTCAGTTATAGTGGGATCACTCCCCGCACCTCCCATTGCTGGGTCCAAAACCCGACCGGGCCTTACTGCTGGAGAAACAAGATTGCACAAGGCCCGCCATACCCTCTGGATGCCCAAGGAGTGGGCCAGGTGCAGAGAGCAATTCTCACCGCCCCCAGGTGGTCCCGCCTACAGTGAGGAGATAAGTTGTGGGGTGGCACACACACAACCAAAGCTGTCGAAAATGAGCACTCCGCACTGCCCCCACCTCAGTCATCTTCTCTTTCACCAGTAGGCCATAGCAGCGGCGTTAATTAGCGCTCCCACCTGATGAGTCCGGTGGGGCGCTTCTCGTGCCGATGGGGCCGCCAAGGAACAGCACACCGCGCCCCACTCAGTTACCAGCTGTTAGTGTGGAAGGCACCAATGCAAATGTCAGTCAATCCGGCTCCCGCCGACCTGGGTCCCACAGCGCTTGTGCATGTAGGCCCTAAGTTCTCCCTGGGGACAATATTGTCTGCGACTTCGGGGACATTCGGCCTCAGAGGAAAGTTGATATGTGGGCAGCGCACCCACCGCCAGCACCGTCGACAATGATAGTGCTGCGCAGCCCCCTTGACGCCAGGGCCCACACGTTGATAAGACCGCAGGGGGCGCGCAAAACAAGCCTTGAAGGGAGAAGCATTGTGACAGGCTTGCTCTGGTGGGACAGTCATCCCAGAGCTCCAGGGAAATCTGCCCAGCCCGACCAGCACCTTCACTTCTAGACCCCAAGTACGGCAACACCCTAGAAAGTAGTCCATGTCCCAGGGTGCAACACTCGCCACCACCTGCAGCTGTTTGACAGGGGGAAGAGCCATGATTACTGGCACCTGAAGCGCTGACAGTATCTCCACGGCACGGGACATGCAAAACAAGCATTGAAGGGAAAGGCATCGTGACAGACTGGCTCTGTTGGGACAGTTGTCCCAGAGCTCCAGGGAAATTTTCCCAGCCGGAACAGCACCTTTACTTCTAGACCAAAGTACAGCAATACTCTGGAAAGAACTCCATCTCCCAGGGTGCAACACTCACCACCACCTGCAGCTGCTTGACAGGGGGAGGAGCCATAATAACTGGCACCTTAAGTGCTGACAGTATATCCGCAGCGCGGGACGCGAACGGGTGAAGCCCGTGCCAAGGGTGTGTCCGTCTGCGTCCGTCCGAGGCTGGACGAGGCTGGGCTGGGCCCTTTCTCTTGGCCTTTATCCTCAAGTACCCTGTAATTGTATCTTTCTATGCGGCCGTATTTTGCAAAACCCACAAAGATGCGCAGGAATAACACCATGTTGGGTTACCATATGCTACAGTGAGTCTGCCATTGTGACAAACAGTAAGTGCAACCAGATATTGTAATCTCTAGTCACCTCTGTGTTCTATTGTTGTGTTGTATTTTCCTCCTCTGCAATCCCGGCACAAATAAAAAACGAGTGGGACATATAAAAGCTTAGCTGGCTGGAAACAAGACTAATCCAAGGGATCCCCGCCAAGTGTCTAGAATAAACAGCTAGAAATGGGGAAGCGTACTACTAACGCAATACGCCACGCACCTCCATGGCTTGTGCCTCCCCCCCTACCACAGACATCTATAGACAAGATGTTCCAAAGGGCCATAGGAGTGGTGACAATTGAGATAGAACTCACAGAACGCAGACTGTCACTTACCCCGGACCTTACTCAAATTAGCACCACCACAGACATGCCTACAGCGCAAAGGAGATCGGAACGACCCCCTGAACCTTCCATACAGACTTTGACATCAGAGGTGGACCCCGGAACAATCCCCAAAGTGGTTACAAGGAGGAGGGGAGTCACTAAGTGTATACTCAAGACTTCTAATACAAAACAGCATATTAAGCCTACGAAGGCAGGGGTTAAACGGAAGAAGTCAAATGATGGAAACCCGGAGTATATGGGAGATGGGTCAGAGCAGATTGCGTCCGAGGGGCTAAATTAAAATGTGGACTTGATACCACCTGCTTGGGCTGCGCTCATGGTAGAAACATTATGAGTTCAAATTCGAGAAATTGTGATAGAGGAACTCGCCCATGTACATGCACAATTGGACCAACTCTCTAATTTATGTACTTGGCTAGAGAGACCAGAGCGGTGTCAGTGGCTTCCACAGCCCCCGGAATGGCTGCGAACAGAGAAAGGCCCTGTGGGGCCCCCACTGTTACCCCGACGGAGCCTTGTAAACGGCATGATATGAGCAACAAAGTCAGGGGCAGGGTACCTGTGAAAGAGGGTACATCCGGGAAAACTATTAACATTGCGGGCCATTGAGAATGAGAGGGTGGGAAAGGACTGGCCTATCCGCAATTAACCTACCACGAGCCTCAAATCCTTTCGTTATTGTCTTTACTGGAGTCCCAGTCCTGAAAGAAGGTCAAAAAGAGAGCCAACTTGAGTTAAAAAAACAAGTGCTTGCACTTGTTTGTTAGACATTACCAATTTAACTATGCTAATGCTGATGAAATACTCATAACACGTAGAGTGAGTTTGGTGGGCAATAGACCCAAAGATGTTAGCGGAGACTGTTATAGTCAACTTTAGGAACCCACTCATTGTACATAATATTTTGCATCTGAACCAATCTCACTCATCCACAGGTTCGGGTATCAGACTCCTCCCGCTCACTCATTTTTACACCCTTGTATCCATTTATGACAGCAGGGATGATCCCAGGTATAGATATATTGACTGGCAACAGACACAACCATTAATAGGACAGGGTGTCCCTCAACTGCTACCCTATATCTTTAATCTGCCCATTACAAATAGATTCGGGCCCTTGGAAGAGGTTGACTGACTTTCAGCCGACCAGGTACCCTGCTTGGAATGTGTGAGTGATTTCATAGTGGAAAGGGATCCGGGCCGCAAGAAACAGTTAATCAGCTCTCCAGGCAATAACCTCACTAAAAGCACTGTAACTGAATATCCCCACCCAATTGTTTCATCCAAACCGTCCAAAGCTTCATTAGTAACTCCCAGGCCTAAATATACCACAATCACACAAGGAGAACACCTTCTTTCCCACACACATCCCCATGTCCCTAATTGCCTAAATAGTAGCTCAGAAAATCCTGGCAACCTAGACAGAGGGATAAACATAACATTAACCACTGATTCCTTGAGCATGAGCCAAGTAACGTTATTAGAAACTGAAGTTCATTTAGCGACCCATGATCATGGGGATCCCTTAGACAATCGGAGTGCATTGAAAATTTTCAAGGTTGTATCTTCGAATGTGGCAGGTATTAATAGCAAACTAGATTGCCCTGATTGGGGGGAGTTTGTATATACCTGTGACATCTGTATGTTCCAGGAATCCTGGTCAACAGAGAAACCAACTCGTATGAGTTTTGCTTCCTTTTACATACCTGCTGTAACCACCGGGTGAGGTAGACCCTCAGATGGGCTCTTTAGGATGTACGATTACTCCTGTGGCGTCCAATTTCCCAGACATATTGTGCCTCTCACAGACTTTTGCAACAGAGTTTAAAATCGCCCTAATCACGTCTATTACGTCTATATACTCATATGCAGACGACAGGCAGATTGTGTTTTCTTTGTCTAGCAGTAGGGCTCAGGACACTTCTGCCCTTAAAATTGGCCTTTCTCGTGTTGCAGCTTGGATGCAAGCGCATCTGCTAAAGCTCAACGGAGACAAGACCGAGGTGATTATACTACGCAAACATAAAGATCTATGGGGCTCTAGACACTGGCCCAGTGATATGGGTCCGCTGCCTACCCCCGTGCCTGTTGCCCGTAACCTCGGTGTCCTGATCGATGATAAACTCTTGATAAGGCAGCAGGCAACTAAGGTCGCTGCAATCTGTTTCAATACCCTACGCTGGTTGCAGAAGATCATATGGATGTTGCCTGAGTCCACTCGTAGAACTGTCGTACATGCCCTTGTGATGTCCCGCATCGACTATGGCAATGTGCTTTATCTAGGAGCAGATAAAGCCACAATCAATAAACTCCAGGTTGTACAGAACTCAGCTGCTCGCCTGCTGCGCAATGTTCCTCGGAGAACGTCCGCAATGCAAGCCCTGCGTGACCTTCACTGGTTAAAATTTTCTGATCGTGTGGTCTTCAAAACTTTGTGCTTCCTATTTAAGATTCGTCAGGGTTCTGCTCCCATCTACCTGCACAATCTTGCCCAGCCATATCAGCCTAGCCGCTCTCTTAGGTCATCCAACAATGGCGATCTTGTGATTCCTAGAATCCGACTGGCAAAAATGGGAGGCCGTTCATTCGCATATCTAGGACCCAAGATGTGGAATGCTCTCCCGTTGGCGCTAAAAACAGAAACTAGTCTTCTTGCTTTCCGTAAAAAATTGAAGACTCTTCTGTTCTAAGTTCTTCGGTTCTGTTTTTTCTTTTCTCTCAGCAATTGCTTGTTTTCTTCTCCAGTCTGTCCCTGGCGCCGGGAAACCCACTGCGGGTAGCTGTGCGCAATACAAGTTCAATAAATAAATAAATAAATAAATAAATAAATATTCGAGGCCGGGGAAGACTGATCAAGAATCAACAACTCTAGATCATCTTGATAACCCACTATCCGGCATCCCAAAAAAACGCTCTAGTAGTGCTGGGTGGGGACCTAAACTGTCAATTCGAACCATTGAAAGATCTAACAGGTGCATCTGTCACTGAGCAGGAATAGCTGTGGGTTATTCTGAGACTAACATCTCTTCGATCAGGGCGTGGACACCTCTTCACTCCAAATTAAAGCACAAACTTTAAGGCACTCCTTGCAAGCTTGTCATGGGCGTTTTAGTTCAGACTCCCCCGGGAACCACACCTTCAACAGAGTTGGTCACTCATCTGTCTTTGATTGCATCTTAATAGAAACAAGGTTCTGGGCCCTGGCCAAGGACTTCACTGTCAGGCCACACCATGACAGTGATCATAATGCCTTAATACTCTCACTCACTCTGCCATTGAACGGTGAAAAATCAGCAGAATTATCTGCCGCTAATCAAAGACCTACCCTAACAAACAATAGGCGGAAATTCAGGTGGGCATGGCTAGAAAAATCGCATGAAAAAATGTCTCTCTTGTGTGAAGCCATCATCCCAAATTTTGAGGCCATGTCACAGATTGTGAAGCTTGGAGATCTTCCCGCTTCCAACGTAGAGGTTGCGAAGCTTAATGACTCCACTACCTACAAGTTGGAGGAGGTGTTTTGTACTGCATGTACCAGGGGTCATGGTAGGAAGCTGAAGCAATCCTGGTTTAACAACAGTTGCCAGGCGACCAAAAATGCATTGATAGAGGCCATAAAAACAAAGTGTAACATCACAGTAAAATCAGCCAGGTCCCTATATAAAACCACCATTGCATCTGCAAAACCACATGGGAAATGGAACAGTGGGCTAGTCTGAAAAAGGCTCTGGAGGCCCTAGATATGAAAAACTTCTGGAGCATTATATCTTCAGGTAGCAATAGAGAACATGGGGCCTTCAAACCAAATATAGCAGCTGATAGCTGGAGAGAGAATTTTCTAGTGATTTATGCTCCGCATGATGTTGTGGCTAGTAGCCAGACACTTGTAAATCTGACTCCCATGGTGCCTGAGATATCTCTTTCTGAGATCACTCTGATAGAAGTCACCAATGCCAGAAGCAGAATAGTTCCTGGCAAGGCAGCAGGCCTGGACAAGATACCAGGGGATTTATATTGGGCAGAACCTAAGATCTGGGGTTCTTATTTCAGGGTGGTCTTTAATGTCATTATGCAGGGAATAGTTCTTCCTGCAACACGGCTTGGTGCTGAGATTCTCCCGGTTCATAAAAAGGGATCACCATTACTACCTACAAGCTATAGACCGATCAGCTTGATCGACGTCTCACGAAAAGTATTTTCCAGGATCCTATTAGACCGTTTGCAATCTTGGTTGGAGGAACAAAAGATCCTGACCCCTCTGCAGGCCCGTTTTAGGGAAAAAATATCAACAATTAACCAGATTTTCAAGCTCTAGCTTCTCTTTTGGAAAATTGTCTAGCTAGTAGGGGGTAGCCTGTACCTGGTCTTCGTTGATCTTAAGAGTGCATTCGACCTGGTACCCAGAGATGCTTTGTGGAGGGTTTTGAGCAAATTAGGATCCCCCTTACCTTTTAGACATACTGAGAAAGTTACATAATAGGCCCAAATCAGATATGGGAAAAATGGGGAACTTACAAAGCCCATCCCTGTAAACAGGGGAGTAAGACAGGGTTTTGTACTCGCCCCTACTTTGTTCTGCATTTACATAAATGGTCTTGTAAAGGCGCTGAAAGCATGTAAGGATATTGATGCTCCAAAAATAGCACAAAAGCAAATCCCAGCCAAGATGTTTGCAGACGATACCCTTCTCCTCTCTAAGTCGCCTATGGGTATTCAAAGAATTTTAGATGTGTTCTGTGAGTTTTGTAAGACTAGAGGATTGGAGATCAATATCCAAAAAACTAAATTCATGGTCTTCAACCCCAGTAAAACAACCCACCCCAACCCATGTACAAATGGCACCCCCCCCCGGAGCGAGGATCTGAATTTGTTTATTTGGGCTTGACACTCACAGAAAACATGACCAGGGGGCCACAAATAGACAAGTCAAACCTTAAATTGATCCAGAGTACAGATGGCTTGGCCACATTTTTTAGAAAGTCGTTTAACAAACCAGTGAGCCCAGTCTTGGAGTTATACAAACCACAAGCTAGAAGTGCTGCCCTATATGGGGCTGAACTATGGGGACATTCAAACCCCAGGCCCATTGTTAAAACTGAGAACAATTTTCTCAGGCAACTACTCGGACTACCTGCAAGTTCCCTTTTCATTCCACTGCGCATGGGCCTAGGGGTGAGATCCATCGCAGAGAAAATTGGCTGCAGTCCTTTACTTATTTTGCGGCGCCTCTGGGTGACACTGGAACTTGCAGAGTATAGATCCGAGCTCTTAGAAATGTTGGAACTCCCCGATTCAGGAACGCTCCCATGGCTCACACACATTAGGGAAGGCCTCTGTGCAATTGGGCTAAATGACCTCTGGGACAATCCCGACACAGCATGCTTGAGAACTTCGCATAAACAGCTAAATTCTAGTTATTGGGGTGGGAAATTAAGTATACTTCATGAATCATCAACCCTTGGTTCTTTCACATTGCATTTTCCGGACATAAAGGACACGTACAAGCTGGAGCCATGCCTCAAAGAAATTCGTCTGGTACTAGGCAGGAAATTCAATGTGCAGTTTTGACACAATTGCTTTCCCTTGCATGCTTTTACCCACAAATGGACTAGTGGTACTCCAGTGGGGTACCCAGCTTGTAACATGGGTGAGGAAACCGAACACCATGTTTTCTTTTTTAGCCAAGGTTACTGCTTGATAAGACGCAGATGGGTGGTCCAGTTGTGTAGAAATCTCGGCACTACACACTGCATGGAAGCACATAGACTCTTAAAATTTAAGACTGAAACTCATATTGTCTATGCGGACTCACGATTTTTAAGTTAAATGTGGTGAGAAAGGGCAAATTTTCTCAAGTTAGAGATCTGGAAATGTGACTGACCTCTTTCTCATTATTTTTTTCTCAAGCATTTAAAACAAAAGTTTTTATCTTTTTTAATGTTTTAATCTGAAACATATGATGATGATGATGATAAGGCCGCAACTGCGGTGTAGATTAGACCGCCTTCCCCAAGGATTAGCAGAGCACTCAAGCACTGCCACGGCCACCAGAGCACCCCAGAAGCGATTATAGTGCACGGGCGCCTCTGATCAAGGTTGTCTCTAGTGCGGCTGCAGGGCACGAACGTCAGGTCCAGGCAGGCACACTTATTGGCAAATCTGGCAGGGGTACATTGTTTATTGCTGATTATTCAGGAGTGGCGCAGGAGAGCTCGGCTACCGAGCAGCCATTCCCTTCGGCAGCTGGCCATGCCGTGATTTGTTTTTATTGAAATTGAATTCATCTATCTTTTTGACTATCTTGTCCTAGAATGCCATGCATGTGGTGCGTCTATTGTTGGCTGGATTACTGAGTTCTAGGCGTAGGATTTTTCTGGATTGAAGGCAAATTAAGAAGTGGTTCTTTGATGGTGAAGAGTGGCTTGAGGTCTGACTGGAGATTACCTTTTCTGTTGATGATAAGATGTTCTTACATTATTAAGATGAGGATTTCAATGAGTTAAGGATAAAGACATCCTCAGTAGAGGAGAAATAACTATGGGTCCACTCTGGTCAGTCCAGCTGGAATATCTCAGAGCTGTGAATGTTCTATCTGTCAGTTTTCTGCTGTAAAGTGTTATTGATAGTGGTGTATTATTCCTTCTTATGCTTGCTAGGTGTGCTGAAACTGAGAGAACGGTGGTACTTTCGTTTCAGCAAGTTCTCTGCATCTTTTGAAATCTTACATGATTCAGAGGTAGCCCTAATTTTCCTGACCCTTCTGAAGGATGCAAAGTTTCTTTGGGCTAAGAAGTCTTGTTGCAGACACAGCTAATTCCATTGCTTCCTCTTCCTTCTGATTGCACGTTTGCTGTTATGTATGTAGTTTCCTAACCCAGATGAAACACAATATCCTGGATCTGTGCAGTCAGCACCAACTTTCCCTGCAAGGCATCAGACCCCCTCGACTAGAATTACCATACAGCCATCTTAATTGACATGGTGCACTCCAAAACTGTCAACTGTGGATGTCTGAATCTGAAATCAAGCACTTATGCAAAAGTAGATTGTATTCACTTCCTGTTTGAGCAATGGCTTTCATTCATTTATTTGGAATGGGTGGGTTCAACGTTTTAGGTGGCTGCAGATTAACAGATGGGCAAAACTGCGGCATCTGACTATCACTTCAGTTTTGAGGATCATCTAAGCTCTCACTCAACACCCCAAATATTGCAAATTTTACTAATGTATAATGAGAAAATATAAGGGGGGAGGGAGCACACTATCTCTCCTACCAGCACCGTTCACCCCATTGCAGTGTGTTAGATGCAGTATGTTTACTTCAAAGTTGCTGTGGTTTTGCCCCAAGGTTGTTGCAGGCCAAGCTGTTATCTCTAGACACATATCTGAGTTTAGCCCTTCTACAGTACAGAGCAGAACTAGTAGAGAGCAATCGTCTGTGTTTGCTGAAATCCTGCCCTAGACTTCACAGGTCACAGTACCACTCCACAAGCATACAGGTGCATCCCAGGTGAGCTCATCAGCTACTCAGCTAAAGGGAGCTTTTTAAACACAAGGGGGAGGGAGCACACTGTCTCTCATCCTAGCACAGTATAACCCATTGCATTTTGGAAAATGCAGTACACTTACTTCAAATTTGCTGTAGTTTTTCACCAACGTTGGTGTAGGTAGTGCTGTTATCTCTAAACACATGTTTCTAGGTTTAGCCCTTCATCACTTTTTTAATGTAGTACCCTTACTGCCAAACTATAAATCAAGCCCTAAGTCTCAAGTTTGCAACGTGGAGTAATAGTGGTAAAGAGGCACAATTCAAGCTCCAGCCTTTCACGCCACAGAAAGGCAATTACATACTAGTGTTTGACCATATATTTACTGTGTGTGTTTACTTTATTAGCGTATGTGAAACATTTAAATGCATTAATAGACTGAAACCATTGTAGGGACTAAAGATGTATACTTATGAGCACTAATGATCAGTTTAAACATGTAAGCATGGATTCTTTATTCAGGGTTCTATATTGACATTTCAAGTCATATCTGCGTCTGTAAACGTGTATTCCTTTACTCACATTTTATATTTATTATTCAAGTTACACATGTGCATGTATAACTATGTATTTGAAGTGCACATCAAATGCTTAGTTAAACTCAGTCTGACTACAGGTCTCAAATACATATTCCTTTGCCAGCATGTTCTCTCTTTCTTTGCAGGTGGATTATCATGATTTTCATTAGCTAGAGAAAGGCTTCTTGTTGGTATGAAATTGCTGATAGGGAGACCTGCATAGAAATACGTGGCAGTGAACATGGAGAATTAATGATCAAAATAGACCTTCTGTTCAGCACGCACTGAAATGTAAAGATGCTGAAGGTTAAGAATTGCAGTAACAGTTCAATGGGATGGGATGGGATGATGCAGATGCACTTGAAGAACAATTTCATTGGGCCCTGGTGGTGTGAAATGAGATCAGGATGTTTCTGTGTCTCCTATTACTTTTAAATTTGTGTTTTCACAGTTTTAAGATACAGAGATTCCCTTTAGACTGAAGCTTTATGTTAATCACTTTTTCCTTTTTCCAAGACATCTACTGAAGTCTGATATCTTCTATGCACCTGAACTGGAAAACCTTGGTGGTTGACCATACATTCGACTTATATTTAGGAGAAAGTAAGGAATATGGAACACCTGTGTGCATTAATATGACTCTATACTATTGTGGTTATCCCAATTCGGTATCTTTTTTTTTTTTTAACTTTATTCGTGAATGTACATTTCCAGCGTACCATACATGTACCGTAAACATGTCATACATCACGGTTTTCATTTTTCACCCAACTTGTGCTTAAAGTCTGAAGCTATAACCATTCGTATTTAAGATTTAGTACACTCTCAATATCAGTAGCCTCAGTGAACTTCAGAGGTTATCCCCTCCCACCCCACACCCTCCCCAACTATCCCAACCCCACCCATCCAACTTTGGTGCTTAGGTTCTCCTGTCTACCCGGCTCGCGCTCCCCCGCACTGTTCTTTCTCTACCGGGATTTACAATGAAACGATTCCCCCACACATCTCAATGCCTCTCTCATGCCAGCCTAGTGCCTCCGGGCCTCAGTACGCTCAAGTTTCCTGGGACGGGGGCTGGTCAATGTCTTCCAATGGTAGGAGCATAGTCTCC
This sequence comes from Lissotriton vulgaris, assembly GCF_964263255.1. NCBI lineage: Eukaryota > Metazoa > Chordata > Amphibia > Caudata > Salamandridae > Lissotriton > Lissotriton vulgaris. The sequence goes on from NW_028253377.1 coordinate 47,880, forward strand.
CATTCCAGTGCCTTCGGGATTTTCCGCCTCCCTCCTTCTTTCTCCTTTCTAAGGGTGGCATTCTCCGCCCTGCCCCACTTCACTACTTCTGCTCGCCATGTCTCCACCCTAGGCGCTCTCAGGGATTTCCATTGCATTGTGATTGCCCTGATCGCTATGAGTAGGGCCAAGTCTACAAATTTCAGTTTGGGCTTCAGCGTCTTAGGTCGAGGCCTGGCTCCAACCAGGCAATACAATGCACTGTCCTTTACCTGAATCTGTGTTACCCCTCTTAGCGTTCGGCGCACCTCACACCAGTACCCTCGCAATCTCGGGCATGACCAGAGCATATGGCGGAAGTCCGCCTCATCCGTTCTGCATCGCGGGCACTGGTGGGAGGCATTGGGGAACATCTTGTGTATTCTCTTCGGGGTGAGGTATGCCCTGTGGAGGATCATGGCCGAATGTATTTAAATTTTGTGTTTCTGGAGACCCTCCTCAGGTGTTCGAGGGCCGCCCGCCATGTTGTGTCCGTGAATTCCTCCCCAGTGTCTCGGGACCAGAGCTCTCTTAGGGTGTCGAGTGACATTGCAGCCTGGGCCCTGATTCCGGTGTACAGCCATCGTACCAAATGTCCACCAGTCCCCATGTGGTGCATCAGATGTACTAGTTCATGTTGTTTTGGGCGGTTGCGTTGAGGCACCCAGGTCGTCCAGATGTAGTGAGAGATCGTGGCGTGTAGTTGGTAGTGTCTATCTGAGATCCCGGTCACCTGCACAAAAGTGCGATGATCTAGCAGTGTGTCGTCACCGAAGAAGCTGCCCACCTCCTCGATTCCATTTGCCATCCAGTCCCTAAGGGCATGTCTAGTGAGTCTTCCCTGTGGTGTCGGGATACCGAGCAGTGTTACGTTGTCTGCGTATGGTAGGGTGGTGGACGTATAAGCCAAAGCCTTTTTCCAGCATAGGAGGGCAACGCGAAGCAGTGGGTGGCACTCTCGCTGTATTTTACTTTTGGGTAGCAGTAGGGCATGTAATTCCCCAGGGTCTAGACGGCCCACCGTCCATCCTATCTCTTGAAGGTTTCTCTCCGCCAGCCAATAAGACAGCCATTGAAGTTGGCTTGCATAAAAGTAACCTTGGAAATCAGGGGCTCCCAGTCCTCCCTGTGAGGTACTGAGTTGTAGTTTTCGCAGGCCAACCCGCCGCCTGCCCGGCCCCCATATCAGGGTAATCAGTAGGGATTTCAGGGACTCGAAGGTACGGCGCGGCACGCATATAGGCAATTTCACAAAGTAGTACAGCAGGCGTGGTAGCATGACCATCATTGCTATCGCAACACGGACTATGACCGACAAGGGGAGCGAGGTCCAAAATCCGACACTACCCCGGAGACCGTTAATAGCCGTAGAAATATTGCCCTCTAGTTGGACCTCCGGTTTCCTGTATACGTATATACCCAGGTATTTAAAGCTATCTTGGGCTACCAGGAGTATATGGTTGCCAAATGGCAGAGAGGGCGGGCGAGTTCCCTCATGGAAGTAAAACCCCGTTGATTTGTTCGGGTTGATAGCCAGTCCCGAAGCTGCTTCGAAGCGGTGGAAGGTGTCGTTTAGTGTTGTGTGGTCGGCCTCCAGATCTCGGAGGTACAGCAGCATATCGTCTGCGTATATTGAGAGAAGAAGGGCAGTTCCCGCCATCGTTATCCCCCTCTCTTCCGCGAGTTGGCGTAGGGCAACAGCAAGTGGTTCCAATGCTAACACGAATAAAAGTGGGGACAGGGGGCGGCCCTGTCTGGTGCCCCGGTAAACCGGGTACTCATCTGACATGTGGCGTCCTGTGCTTGCCCTAGCAGTGGGGCCGGTATACAACAGCTGAATCCATCGTATCAGCGGGCCCGGGAACCCGAATCGGTGCAGGGCCTCAAACATAAATGGCCAAGAGAGCGAGTCAAACGCCTGTTTTAGGTCCAGCGCAACACAACCCGCTTGCGTCAAGATAGGCGGCGTCGCCGTCATAACGGCGTGCAGGCATCTCGTGTTGAGGGAGGTGCTGCGTCCTGGGAGGAAGCCGCATTGGTTGTAGTTATAAGTGTAGTCAAGTGGGGCTGGATCCGGAGGGCAATGGCTTCCCAATTTGGTATCTTAACCTATTGCACCTCAACCTACTGAGATATTTAATTTTGCCTATTGTTTTGCTGCATTTATTGAATTTACTTTAGATTTGTAATCCAAAAAAACCCTTGAACTATATTTGAAGTCTCCTGGTCCTTATTGTGGAGGGACATTGGCTTTACAAATTAGAAATGTCTTGATGTCTTCTCCCTTTCAATACTTTATGTCAACCAGCAAAAATCCACATGACCAATGGGGACAAATCTTTAACGACTTGATTAAGAGATTAAGTTGTACGGCCCAGTGCTCTTTCTAGGTTATCTCTGGCCTTTTGCAGAACAATCGTAATCTGAAATGCTCAAGATTAAGTAAGATTATATCTCTGTAATACGGGCCCTCTCTGCGTGGTCACCCCAGATTTTTGCCTTCCTCTGCATTATTTTGCTGAACCCGTTTTTGTCAGTACTCTGTGCACCTTTCCCTGCTAACCACTAATGAAGTGCTTCTACTCTGCCATGAAAACATGGTAAAATTGTCCTACACTTGTTTGATACATTTCATTTCCTAGCATATTATACTACATCTACCCATAGCCTGTAAATTAAAAGCTGCTAGTGGCAAAAAGCAAACATTTTGCCACCCACTAAAGTAGCCTTGTAAAACATGACCTAGGGTCATCCTGTTTCCATATTCTCTGCACACTATGAAAGATTTTCAGATGGATCCACGTCAACTCCAGAACAATGGTAACCCAAGCCCTCATGTCTTGCTGACCCTACTATGGAAACACACTCTATGCTGGAACCACCACACAACTCCTTAACCCCCTCCAAACTATACAGAACACCGCAGCAAGACTCATTCTAGACCTCTCAAACAGACCAGCATCAGCCCTCACCTCAAAAGCCTCCATTGGCTCCTGTGCAGAAGAGATGCAAGCTCAAGGTAATGACGCTTGCATAAAAAGCTTTACGAAAAATCTGACCCAACCACATCAACCACCGCCTGACCTTCCACCAACCTGCCAGAGAACTCTGCGTAAGCTTCCTCACCCTTGGACATATCCCAGTCATTTGCCGAAGCTGCTGCAGAGACTAATAATTCTCCTTCTTTACTGCCAAGTCTTGAAACAACCTTCCCCTCCACCTCGCGCCCACCATTTCTGATTTAAAGAAAGGACTCAAGACCTGTCTCCCAGAATAGAGGCCATGGTTGCCCGGTGTCAGTTCCCAGCAACTGTATTTTAGAGTCAAGGAGAAGGACGGAAGGAAGGTAAGCTTCATGAGGAGTGTATCAAGAAGTCTCTGAGGAAGAGCAAAAAAAACTAGAGGGAGACTTAGAGTTTTACTTTTGTCCCAGTGCAACACACACACACATACAAAGACAGACACAAACACACAGCAGCATTTCACATATCAACTCACCGCCCTCCATTCCCCAAAGCTGAGTACTAGGCCTCAGACTCATGGTTCACCTTTGAAGTTGCTCCCTTCTTGGTTAGAGCTGTTGATGAGGTAGTCCTGCAGCTCCAGCCCTGAGGTTTTTCATCCTTCTTCTCCTGACTCTTAGTAACTCTGTCTCAGACCAGTAATGACCCGAGCAAAATAGATGTATAGTGCACTGCTGTTGAAGAACATGCAGAGAAACAGAATTGCAGTATTTTGTATAGTTTTTTGTTTGTTAACTAAAGTGACTGTTCTGGTCTCTGGAGAGGACCCTGCAAGTAAATCTGGCTAAGTGTGATGGGCTAATCACCTCCAGCAAAAAAATGTATCACCAATTACTCAGGGCCCAAGCTTTGCAAATCAATCATCTCAATCAAGTTCCCAGATTACAGTTCAACACCCTCCCCCACTGTCTGGCACCACTTGAATCATTAGTCATCACTCACAATCATCAGTTCACTTATTGGTGCAATGGTTACCTGCTCCAATTCAAGCATGTTAGTAGGTACACTATCTCCTTTTTGATGCAAGCAACAGATTGGAATTTGACAGTCTTCCTAATGAAACAATTGTCTGGGCAGCCGTCCTAGGTGATGAAAATAACACAATGCTCATCCGAGTGGACCATACAGGTTAATTCATTTTTACTAAGTAATTTTGTAAAGGCCAATCAACCCCAGGAAAAAAGATGAATGCCCATCACTCAGGCACTAAACATTGCAAATCAATCATCTCAAGCAAGTTCCCAAATTACAGTTCAACACACTCCCTCACTGTCTGCCACCACATGAACAGGCACGGCCCGTGCAGGGCGTTATACCGGGGTGGTGACATCAGGAAGTGGAGGGTCAGGGTGGGGGGGTTGTAAAGTGCCGGATATGGACCATTACAGGTAATTACCAGAAGAAAAAAAACGAATTTCATTGCCCACGCTGCATCACATTTGGTGATGCAGCGTGGGCAACGAAATTCATTTTATTTTATTTTTTTGGTACTTACCTGTAATGGTCCATATCCCGCACTTTACAACCCCCCACCCTGACCCTCCCCTTCCTGACTTCACCGCCCCAGAATAATGCCCTGCACGGGACGTGCCTGCACATGAATCACCCTCACCATTGCATTAGTTGTAGTTACCTCTTCCAGTCCAAGCATGGGTAGGTTAGGTATAAGGTGTTAATCTTTGACACAGGTAACATATTGGAATTGGGTATTGTCACACTTATAAATCAATAATCTTCTGGGGCAGCCCTGCTAGTAGTAAGTGATGCAAAAAAGAATAGGTGTGCAAGAGAGTCAGGAACTGTCTTCAATGTCATGAAGGAATTGTGGAGGCTTCTTCAATGCACACTGGTCCAACTGCAATCCAGTAATATATGTGACAAAAAAGTATGGGACAGCATTAATCTAACACAAAAAAAGAATGTTACACTAGCTATTTTTTTTGTTGCAAAGATGGAAGTTCATCGAGAAATAATTAAACAGTTCTTTTGAGGGCACAGGCACACTTATTCCAGGAAGTAGAGTTTGTCCTCAAACTCAGGTGGTGCACCCAGAAGTTGGTAAGCTTACACATTTGATTCTGACGAATGACCCCCCTTCTCCTTGCTGTTTCAGGAATGGTGTCACTGTGTGATATGAAATGTTAGTTCATTTTGATCATAGTCAATCTTTCCGTGTTTGGAGGTGAGAGACTGGTCCTTCTCACTGTCACAACCGCACTAACTGCACTGAACATATGCTAAGCAGACACTGGCTACAGTTAAAGCCATATACTTTAATGCCAGCCTACTTAGCTCTTGCCATTGACACATCTTTCCATACCAATACATCAATGGATTTTGATTCACATAGACGACTTTTGGATCACCCTGATACTCCTGAAACATCCTGTGGATGGTGCCGCCACTTTTCCAACATCTTTTGCCATCGGCTCTGCACTGGACTTAACCCCTGCCGATTGAAACCCATACAAAGCAGAGGTTGGGTCCAGTCCTTTTGTTGCTGTTGTTGCCAGTGTTCTGGTTTATGGTGTTGTTGGCTGCTGTGAGACAAGACTGTTGTCTCTGGAAGTTGAAGGAGGCACCCCAGAACTGCGGGTGGGACTCTAAGTTCCAGCCGTTCTTCTTACAGGTCCTCGGCTTGCTCTACAATCCACCTGTTGTATTTTTAAACTTCCCCTTCAGAAAAAGGAATGAAAGTGGGCAGAATGTGTTTGTACAGTGGATCAAGTAGTGTGGCACAGATATACTCTTTGGTCATGATGATGTCATGTTGCCACCAAGCATTACAAGCCAAACAAAGGATTGAGCTCTCAATCAAGGCATGCACGTCTGTGTTTTCATTCACAAAAGGAGGGGCGAAACATTCAGCCACCTTCTTTACCTTGTCCTGTAGCAAATGCAACAATAAGAGAAATCATCCTTTGCACTGTCTTTGTTGCTAATTGCCTGCATGAAAACCTCAAAAGGGATAGCATCTGTGGGAGGAATTTGACTAGGCCCAATTTGTCTGCATAAATGGTCATAGCTTTCCCAACTGCATCTCTCCTCTTTGAATGAAATAGTCATTGATCTGTTTGTACTGCTCAAACAGACGGTGCAACATGTAATAGGTTGAGTTGCACCATGTTGGTTCCTTCTGTATTAGGGCTTTAAATAGTGCTTTGTTAGCACGCTGAATAATCCACAACTGCTTCAGGGATTTGAAGAATGGCTGAATTGAGTACAGATTCTTCTGTAGATGGTCATTATGTTGCTGATTATGTCTTCCTTTTTGAGAAATCCATGTACCACCAAGTTGATGCAAAGGACCAAACACAGGACCTTCAAATAGCCATTGTCTGGCATCACCTTGACTATGTTATTGCCATTGTCTGTGGTGACAAATCCAATTGTGAGACATCTAGGGCGCAACCATTAATTTCATTAATTGTGTCCAAGCTGTTTACAGCTATATGTGATTTCTCCATGGCAAACACAGCCACCTTTCCTTGCTGCCGAACTCTCTTAAAACGTTCTTCAGGGCCAATACCTGTAGATATCTTATGCTTTACCCCTGCAAAAGAGATCCAGTGTGCAGTGTTGCATATGTAATCAGTGACCTGACAACTGGTCCACATGTTTATCATCACGTGGATAGAGTGAACAACACTTTGCTGCAATGATTGTCCAACCAACTGTAGTACATTGTGATGAAGCGCTGGAACAGCAACTTTGCAAAAATAGGTCTGACTTGGTACCTTCCATTTTTTTGGCAGATGGCTGCCACAAACTCAGAATAGGACTCCTTCCACAAAAGCTATTGGTGTTGTACATGATAATATTTGTTACCCATGTGCTTTGGTTTGATGTGTAGTGGATGTAGGTGGTGTAGAGTGGAATTGTGTGGGTTGAATTGGTATTGTTAGTTGTGGAATTCTATGAGGTAGAATTGTGTGGTATGGAGTGGATTAGTGTAGTGGAATTATTTGGTATTGTGTGTAATGTTTTTTTGTGGATAGTAAAGATGTGGTAATGAGTGCACTAGAATTATGTGGAGTGGTATTGTGCATTATGGAGTGTAATTATTTGGAATGCTATTTTGTGTTTGGGCAAGGTATGTTTAATTATGTGGTGTGCTGTTGTTTTTTGTGGCATGATGTGGAATTCTGTGGTATGGATTGAATGTACGTGGTGTGTTGTGTAATTGTGTTGTTGAGTTGAATTACGCGGTTCGCAGTTGAATTATGTGGTGTGGAATGGAAATATGAAGAGTTGAATTGTGTGGTTTTGAAGTGTGTAGCATTGAGTGAAATTATGCTGATTGTATGGGGGAGAGAAGGGGGATGGAGCACGTAGTGGTGAAGGAATACGCGCTAGATATGAGAGGGAAAAGGGAAGGGTGATTGTGAAGTGGTGAGAAATAGAAATGATGCCGATTGCAGAAGGTGGGGGCAAAAAAATAGAAGAAAGGGGGAATCTGTAAGGAGACTGGTGGAGCTAAAGGGGGAGGGAGTGGGAGAGGCAAAGGTAAGACAGAGGTCGAAGATGTTGGAGAGACCCTGTAGGATGTGGACATGGGAGGGCGACCAAAGGAGGACTAGGAGGAAGAGAAGAGAATGGAAGTGGGAGACAGAGAAACAGTCAATACATTTAGTAGAAGGCAGTGACCCAGGTTTGAGAATGAGGGAATGTGGAAAATATGCAGGCGATGGCGGAAAAGTGGAGGTGGGCGAGAACCAGGGAATAAACGTGGAGCAGAGGGAAACTAGGAAATAGGGGTAAAGGCCAGATTGAAAGTGAGAGCGAGCAGTGGAGGTTAACTGTTTATATTTATTTAGGGGCGATTTGTTGTCCCTGTTGTCTGTGCACGGAGAAAGTCACTGAGGAATGTGCATGAGAAGGAACGATAGGGGAGAGCGAGGTAAGGAAGAGAGGGGTAAAGTTAGTGGTGAGAAAGTGAACTGGTGAAGATAGAGTGGGTGAAAGGAGGAGTGGTGCAGGTCGAGAACCAGAGAGATGAGGGTGAGGGAATGAGTGGCAGAAGTCAGAGCAAAACTGTGAAGGTGGGGGAAATATGAGAGAAGATTGAAAAAGGAACTGGGACAAAAGCAAGGCTTAAATGTAGAGTGGCGCCTAGTGCATGTGCATCTCTGAATTTATGTTCTGCATGGTGAGTACAGAGATGTGCAACCGTGTGCATCCACTGCTTGAAGTGGAGACCTAGTGTAGACTGCCTGCCCAGCACCGAGTTCAGGGTTTGCACCCAATTGTTACCTAACCCACAGTATACGCAGGGCAGCAAGCAGAAAGTAGCACATTATTTATGTGCAACACTGGGCACAAGTATAAGACTGGCACAGCATATGGGCTCAATATGCCTAGATGGAAATCATGCAGGGAAGGATATACGCACAACCTGCAGGTTGACGTTCTCAGGGTCTCAGGGTCACCGAAACGCCATCACATCAGGGGTTGGCAGTGTGGAGGAGAGGAGCAGGCGTCTCAACCACAAGGGAAAATATTTCCCACACACCCTCGTTCACCTTTATATAAAACTTTCAAACATAAAATCATCTGCAAATCTACTGTTCTTTCGCAGGGACTCACGTGCAGCTCTGCCAAACCACATCTGTCCTGGTCTGCAGCACACTGCTGTTCCAGCACTGGAGTCTGAACAGGACTCTTCCAATGTACCTCATTCCTCACCAACACAACGCTGCAACGCCAACAGTTAGAGTCACGTGCAGGCCTCTGCCAGGTCACCGCAATCTAGCAGTGGACTGCCCCCAGCTGCATGCTTTGAGCCACAAGAAACATACCTTGCGCACCCCCCCACAACAAAAACCTAAACCAATGGGGAAGCACATCTTACAGGGGGTTGGTGGAGGCATTACTCACAAACCGGATGCCACACAGCAGGCTGCAGAATCTGACGCCACCGTGCCTCACTCCAGTTCACAAGCAGGTTAGCACTTAACGTCAGAGCTCTGGGGTCATTGTAGCGACCGGATTTTCAGACCAAGTTATCAGCTTACCAATCCTAGCACACCTAGCCGCCATGTACCACCACCCTTCTCAGGCCCAATGGAACACAATACCTAAAATACCTACCTGAGAATGGGGAAAATGACAATAAACAAACAAAGATACCACTAAAGTCTAGGGAATTCCACACTATATCCTATAGTTACTTCACTGCACTGACTAACACCAATCACTATTGGTGATCTCACTAACACCAATCACTATTGGTGATCTCACTAACACCAATCACTATTGGTGATCTATTAACACCAATCACTATTGGTTATCTCACTAACACCAATCACTATTGGTGATCTCATTAACACCAATCACTATTGGTGATCTCACTAACACCAATCACTATTGGCGATCTCTTGGACACCTACCATTTGAGTATCTGATGAGAGCCAATTTCCCTAACACATGGAATAGGGGCCTGACCTCCCCAAACAGAAACCATTAGTTCCAATTGGACCCACTGGAAGTTATTTCCTATCAAAAACCAACATGTCCTTCCATCATCAGTTACCTGTAAGAAGGGAATCGCCCATCCTCTATACGTCAGCACCTGGCTAAAAAGAAAGGTTAATCCTGTCATAGAAAACAACATTCAAGTGCAACTGCTTATCATAGGGGTCTCTTTATTACATAATGATAGAGTGACAAAACAAAGACAAGATTGCAACGATAATATATCTATATATGAATAGTGAGAAATTATTATTGCAAGAGGGAACCTAAACATAACCTAGAAAGCAAAAAAGGAATGAAGGATTATACATTGCAAACTATCTAAGAACACCTCATCATGGTCTTACGCATTATGGCCTCAGCAGCTGGGCTGGTCCCTCTCTCTTGCTTCGCTTCTTCCAGGACTCCGCTCTGCAATCACTATTATACGTCTGCACCCCTATGCCTCATCAAAGCTGCTACACCTTCAGGCCACTCGAACCCTCTCCAGTCTCTTCATCTGCACCAGTTCAAAATGACACCCTGACAGCCACTACTGCTGACTTCAACCTTTTGAACGGAGCAAGTGACTTCGAACTACTCCCAAGTCTGGCTGTTCTACATTCTCACACACTGCTCTGCAGCTCTTCGATAATATGGGAGGCTCTCTCCTCATGGAAATTTCCAGCCAGCAGCCCGCCTCTGGGCAGATTCCTGCACCAAGCTCTGTGCTCCCCAATGGCCAGTTGTTGTTGCGTCTGGAGCACAGAAAATAAGTAGATTCCTCAGATAAGAGCCGGTTCCTTCCAGCTTGCAAAGAGCGAACAACGAGTTATACCTAAAACAACACCCCTGACCTACAAGCGCCTCAGAGAGTCAGGGCAGAAACAAAATGGAATCTCTCTAGTTTAGGCCTCTAGGCCAGAAAAGAGGCAAAAGAGACATAGAATCATGTCAAAGCCAATAGGCAAACCTTGCAAATAAGTAAAATAAAGTCAGAAATGAAGGACCAATCATCATATACTGAGATGGTGGTGGACAATGGTCACCACCAGCCCAAATGGTACAAATTACCCTGTCGCTACAGTCATGTGATGGTGACGTAGCCCTTCACCATCCTGGTTACAATCAGTTGATGAAATACAATGCCTAGATGTCTGGCAATACGTTGTTTGTTATCAAAGGGTTGTGAATAATCTAGGTTACCACCATTTTATTCATTTTGGGAGGATGAAAGGCAGAGCCGCCACTACTGCGATTTGAACCTGCCCGGAAATTGATATATCTACACGCACACAGAAGGCTTCGTTCATTGCTCAGTGATGACACATTAGATATACATGGCTTTTCCGCTTGACTTAACTAGCGAACAGCACTCACAACACTAGTACACCTATGCAATCATCTCTCTTCTCCCCGACCCCCTACTAACACCCCCCCCACACAGACACATACACGCACACAACTGTACTGGCACACTCACGAAATAAAACACCAGTCTCTGACTGTATTACACGACACTCTCCTTATAGTTAGAAAACACCATAGCACAGCGCTGAAGACCACTTCACATAGAGTAGTGCTACATAACTTACCACTGCACTTATTCACTGAATACTGATTCACCCACAGAACTCCACCACGCTGCACTCTCTGGAGGAAAATCGTGTCACAGCGCATCACTAGACAGCGTGTGTACACAGGCACGCACTGCACAGCCAGGGCCTACCACAAACCTCTGCAGCAGCGGAAGGGTGTGGACCCTCCAGGGGAGGGGTGGGGGGGTAAGCATGGGTGAATTTTGCGAATCTCGTGTTCGCGAATTTTGCGGATTTGCGAACTCGCAATCCGCAAAATCCGCGAATTCTCGCGAATTTGCGGACTTTTTTTTGTATTCGCGCGGGTTTCTGCCAGTTTGCGAGGGTTTTGTACAATTTCGCAAACGCGAACTTACCTGTCGGGTCGCAAGTTTTGCGAACTTGTTGTTTCTACGTGTCCAGCCTGTTTGGGACACTCTTCTTCATCACTGCCACTCTCTGTCACCACTGCCACTCTCTGACTACTCATGCCACCCTCTGGCCCACCCATGCCACCCTCTGTTTCATCACAGCACCCTCTGGTTGTCCAGTGTACATTATTGTGGCAAAGCAAAGCACACCTTCCCTGCCTCAAGTGACCTGAATTAATTTGGGGCTGATTAATGTGTCACAGAATATTTTTTTAGCTGGCACCTGCTTCCTTAGTGCTTCCTGATTAGTGATCTTTTGCACTTGCTAAGTGCTTTCATTGTTGCAAAATTAGTTACAACACCTGCCCTGCCCCAACTGACAATAATGAATTAGGGGCTGATTAATGTGTCACTGGATTTGAACTTCCAGCCTGGCTCCTGCTTGTCTCCCTTAGCTGTAATTCAGGACCTTTGTGGCATATGTGTAACTATTCTGAGGGTCAGAGCAGGGTCACATAATAGTTGCAAGTAGGCAACTGAACTCTGGAGGGGCCCCTCAGGAAGCACTACAGGAAATGGCTACTAATGATGAGCTTGAACTTTTGAACCTGGTAAGTAGTTTCAGTTTTGCTAAGATCGTATTTCTGCAATTTAGCGCTTATTCGCGGGGCGCGAAGTTGAACTGGGAAGCCGCGAACTCACGCGAACAGTACGAGCAAGCCATAAAATCCGCTGCTCGCGGATTTGCGGATTTTGCGGGAAATTCGCGAATCTCGCAGATTGCGAATTTACCGAAAATCCGCAAAATCCGCGAGCGGAACGGATTTTCCACCCATGCTTAGTGGGGGGGCTTTCAGCCCAAGATCAATGAATATCTGTCATTTATGGGAGACTCCGTAGCCCCTCCCCACGTTCTGCAGGGGGTGAGGGCCTCATTTTACCCTACACAGCTGTGCAGAGCACTGCGCCGATGATAGTAGGCACCATCACGTGTCACGGAAACCTCAACTACTTATAACTTCACCCTCGAATGCCCTGCCACAGAAATGGCTGGTAGCGCCACGCTATTTGTACCAAATAACAATAAGAATTGAGCCTTCTCCACTCATCTGACTGCTCTAAAAGGCCTCCGTAGAGCACCTCCAGAAACAAGGCGGGCGCCCGCTAATTTAAAGTGCGACGTGCAGCCTTTGTGAAAGTAAAAGCGGGTGAGCAAGCGGAAGAGACTGCAAGGCTCTCAGAAGGGGGGCTCGAGCGAGGGGCAATGACACAACATCAAGAGACACCGAGTGCATGCGCTGCAATGCAAGGTGAGTGGGCGGGGCCTAAGGGAGACATAGCCGTCACCAATCCCACTTCCAAAGAAACCGGACAGAAAAACCAACGACAATAGATCCCGCCAAGGTGAGCAGCGCATGCGTTGCAACGCAGGCGAGACCGAAAAAGGGAGGAGGTCGAGTGGAACATTTTTGCCAGCTTCCTATTGTACAAACATGCAGTTGGGTGGTTCCTCTCATCAGGCCCCTCCTGTCTAAACATGACCATAATAGTAGCCTGAATTTTATTATTTTCTCTGGCCACTGCCACAGGTGTTTTTTAACCCCTTCCAGGCTCATGACGAGCTGGGCTCGTCATGGTGTAGCCTCCTTGCACGCTGATGACGAGCCCAGCTTGTCATGGAGCATGGGTTTTTTTAAATCTCAGCACAGGAGGAGAATTCAACTAGCGCGGATGTGGTTAAGAAGTAGATAGTGGTGGTAGACTCAATGTGCGTCATGGTGGGGCACTCACTGTATGCCATGGTGTCTCCATCTCACTCTGAGACTTTTGCCATTGTGAAGTCACAGAGGTGGGGGATTCTGCTTGCACACTGCTAATGACAGGACTGCTTTGCATGAGGATGTCACACTCTTCTTTCTCATCACCACCTCCCACAGTGACTTGTAGCTGATGTTCCCCCGCTCCCCTCACCACCACAACCTAATTGAATAGTTTTTTAAGGTGTTCCACCCACTTGATTGAGTGATGTTTTTCATATGGGTCGTTTGGCCTCCAGTACCATAATATGTACCAGGCTTACCTCGCTGAACATTCGTGTTGCAAATGCTGCATGCTGCAATGTGCTTACCCCCTTTGATAACGACAAAAAAGTCTTGAACTGGGGAATAGTACTTTTTAATTGTGCCAATGTCTGCAGAGTAACTGGTAGGTGGGCATGTCGTCTATTGCCTCTCTGCTTCTCCTGATGTAGAGGTTGGTGCAGGTCTTGGCTGGAGCTTTGCAAATATGGGAGCTGGCGGTGCTACCTGTGCCACATTCATGGAGGAGGTTGAAAAATAATTTTAGACTCCTGTGTGTCACCTTCCACAATGACTGCCTCGTTGTTGTCATCCTCCTCTTCATCCCCTTCCATAAGTCTTTCAGGAATTTTTCCTTTCCCTTGCCTCTCCTGTTGTCTCCTGAGCTGTGCCGGGGTGCCCTCCATATCCCTACCATCATCATCAGAAGTGGTGCTGGAGATCTGGGAGCCAATGATTTTAAGAGTAGGTTCTTGGACGTAAGGAAGCTCAACCTTCTGTTCTGCTTCAATATCATGAACATGTGCTATTGCTGGCTGAGGCTGCTGTTCACTGCTATGTTTCCTGAAATGATTGTGTACTACTTTGCAAAAGGGACAACTCCAATTCAATGTCACTACACATCCAGCCGACATGATTGCAATGGCTGCCTAACTGAAAGAGCTTAGGTTGGGGTGGTGCTGTTGATGCAGGACTGCTGCTCTGAGCTTGCTCCCCATAGGCAGGTGCAACAGGCACACATTGCCTGTAAAAGGTTTCGAACCACACACCACTGGTGAAAAGCAGCTTCTTTTTACGGACCACTTTCTTGTCAGCAACTTTCTTTGCGGCCGTCTTAAGGCTCTTGTTGGCAGTTGCACCAAGCTGCACAATCAGAAGTGATTGGAGGACTGATGTGTGACTGCACAGCCCTTTTGTTTGGCAATACTGCAGGTGATGTCTCTTCATTGAGTCTTATGCAACAAAAACAAACAAGCACGAAAAACAATTACTATGAAGCGTGGCATTGTTTGCAGTTTGAATTAGTACAGACAAAGGCAATATTAGTGTGGTTGTTTTGTTAACTTAGGTAACCACTTTAAAGCCAAACCACACCCTCATACTATAATTGTCCATCAGACTAACACACAATATACAAAAAGATAGAGCTCTTTCTTTTATGCTCATATATTCTAAAGAAGACACCTGTGGCACTCAGGGAACTCACTGGGTAAATAAAATAAAAAAAATTAAATGGAGGTTAGTGTGCATCTATGGCAGGTAATGTGGTCCAGGGGGGAATGGAATATAATACTCATCATCATTGCACAAATGAATGATGCTAGAGTCTAAAGTACACCGCATCCAGGGTGGCCAGATGCACAAAATATCTGCCATTCAGGGCCATATGGTCAACAACACTGAGCAAAAAGGCATGGGGAACAAAGAAGACCTGCAGGCCTATGGCAAAAGCACACTGGCTGCCTACACAAAATGGCCACCAGCTACATGGCCACAATAGCCAGTAAGGAGGCATGGCAGCAACACAAAACACATGCAGAGCTATGCCAGCAGCAAACTGGATGCCTACACAAAATGGCCACCAGCCACACGATCACGACAACAAGCAGGAGGCATGGAAAACAAAGAACACATGCAGGGCTATGGCAAAAGCCCACTGGCTGCCTATATAAAATGGCCACCTGCCACATGATCATTCACAACAACCAATAAGGAGACATGCCACAACAAAGGGCACATGCAGGTCTATGGCAAAAGCACACTGGCTGCCTAGACAAAATGGCCCCCAGCCACATGGTCGTAATAACGACCATCAAGGAGTCATCACCACAACAAAGAAGACATGCAGGCCTATGGAAAAAGCACACTGGCTGCCTACACAAAACGGCTACCTCCCATATAGTTAAACAGCAAGCACGGAGGCTTGGAAAACAAAGAACACATGCAGAGCTATGGACACTGAATATACAAAATGGCCCCTGGCCACCTGGCATCGAGAACCAAGGCAAATGATGGCCTATGCCAAACACTCTCACACACTGTCAAGACAATGGAGGTATGGTATTAGTAAAACAGAAAAAACAGTATTAATTCAGCAATGCCAAAAGGGAAAATTAGCTGGGCTACATTTTTTTACAACAAAACACATCCTCCAAAGGCATCAACTATAACTACCTCACCTATGCACAGTTTACAGGAAAAAATTTGAAATACCACAAAAAAAACATTTTGGAATTTGATCCAATGCCACCCATGGCCTAAATGATGTTTCAATTCAACAGACACCACAAAACAGTTGTTTCATGCACACATGACTACTACTGGGCCTACTGCCTGGAAGGCCCATGGGCCGACTAGGCCACATCGTGAATGTAATGAATATTGCACATTTCTTAAAAACATGAAGAAAATGTACTAAACTGTGCAAATGTGTTCCTTTAAAACAGAAGAAAAATAACTAGGCCCCTACTGAAACCGCAGGCCAAATAAATTTTTAAAATCAAATAAAAGTACAAATAATTCCTGGTGCATGCCTTCAATCAAACAAACAACACCCTTATACACCAGTTTTTCAACTTACTTGTGGAATCTGAAATACAAAGTCCTTAAATCCAATAGAATATATGCATCAGACAAGGAGGGTGATCCTTCCAGCTCCAAATCCTAATAAAAACCAACCAGTAGATAGAGGAAGCACTGGGAGGAGCTTGCTGGACAGGAATAGGAAGTTGGAGTCTCTGGGTCACTTCCTTCCTGCTGGAAAAAAAGTTTTTAAAAAAGGCTTCTTGCACAAAAAAACAACTCCAATGGCCAATTGGAGAAGAAAATCCACTTGAAAAGCCTCTCAGCTGTTTCTTGAGTACAAAAGCTGCTCAAGCACTCCATTCGTGATTGACATTACATTGGCGCCGGAATGGCTGGAAGCAGTGTAAATGATCGCAAAGTACCACAGAAGCTTGCTAACAGTCCAAGATTATTGTGGCGCTCGCGAGCGAGCACTAAAACAAACCACGAGCTTGCGAACAGAAACCAAACTCTGCTTTGTGCCTGGGAAGGTGGAATTTTGGTGCTCCGCCCTCCTCTGCAGAGCGAGGAGTGCCCAAAATCTGCAAACTCCGCAAGCGAAGCATATTTTTACACCCGGGCATATCCTGAAGGCCTTCTGTGCAACTGGTCAGCTGACACACACCAATTGGACCTGCCTGAGCCCTGCTGCTGACCTCTGCTGGAGTGAATACTGATCCCCAAGAGGTGATCCCAGGTCCTCAACCCTTGAATGACATCAGTGAGAACTCTCCTGAAGAAAAGATGAACAGATGTTTTTGAATCTTCATGACTGCAAAGTGTCCTATTTCCTTTGAGAATCAACTGACCATGATGACCTTTTGAACTCCTGCAACAATCGTCAGTGATGCTCTACCTGCTCCTTGTGCCAACAGCCTCCTACTCGCAGCCTCTAGGAGCAGAACTATTTGCGCAGACCTTGAGAAGGTAACTCTTCAGTGGAAATGTACTGGTCCCTATGTCTGACCTGTGCTCAATCGTGGTCGTTGAATTTGTGACTTTCTACCGGTCTATCACAACTAGATAATCAAAAGTGGTGGGTTGTTCTTCTTGGCTCTAATTTAAACCTAACACTTTAAAAACTTATATCTCTTGTTCTACTATTTGAATTTCTGTCTTTTTGGCTTCATATTTTTAATAAAATGACTATTTTTCCAAATTGGTTTGGCATGTTGTCTTGTGTTGGTGTTTTACTTTATTACGGGTTAGGTGCTGCATAAATACTTTACTTTGCCTATAAGTTAAGCCTCATTGCTTGTGTGTCAAGCTACCAGAGGGTTAAGCATAGGTTAATTAGGTGAGCTTTGTGGTTCACCCTGACAAGGACTGCATTTATTACGTCTGTGGGGCTTCAACACCTCTCAGC
This sequence comes from Lissotriton vulgaris, assembly GCF_964263255.1. NCBI lineage: Eukaryota > Metazoa > Chordata > Amphibia > Caudata > Salamandridae > Lissotriton > Lissotriton vulgaris. Next base: position 65,331 of record NW_028253377.1, read on the forward strand.
TAACGTCCCAATGTATTATAACTGTGTGTACCCAATACCAAATCATGCAGATGCACTGTTGGTCCTCTGCTGGACCCGAAGCTCGAAAAATAATGTGAATGATCTAAAAGATCAATGGGAACGCAATCTAAATACTAGGGGCATTTGGACAATTGGAGAAAACGAAAACATGCAGAGGAAGGCTGAAATACCATGAATGAAAGATTAGATCAAATACAATGCAACCAGGTAGAGCTTTGTTTCCTTTTACGCTGCTCCCTGAACATCCCTAAAAACTTTGACAGATACAATGCACCCTCTAAAGCCTTAAAAGGAGGGCAAGAACTAGTATTCCACACATACTCTATTTTAGGCAGATGCCTACCAGCGGTTGGATACTGGGTACGGTTAACTCTCAGTGTTCCCAAAAAATACAATGTAAGGAGGGTCAGAAGGCCTATATTTACCAACCCCGATATTCCAAAGGCCTATTGTTCCAAACTATATACTACAGAACGGAATACCTGGGTCATGAAATAAAGTTTTGTAGTGTGTCCTGAAACAGAGTTGTAGGCAAACTATGAGATCAAGAAAGCTAACCAAAGAGAATAATCAGTGGTTGAGAAATTCTCATCAGACCACCCAAGTGGCGGAGTGTCCTCATATGAGATGGGTTTGTGGATCCAAACAACATCCAGATCATCATATGACGGTATAGTTGTGGATACCAATTGTTGTCTCCATCCAAGGTTTATTCTCAATTGGTTGCTGATGAAGTGCAGTGTGTGAAAGTGAGTGCAAATTAAAATTGATTACCGGAACAAAAATTATGTTTAATGAGTATTGTTCTGGTATCAACCATAAAAACTACGCCTAGTAGTCTGACACTACTTACTTAGCTTTCTTGATCTCATAGTTTGCCTACAACTCTGTTTCAGGACACACTACAAAACTTTATTTCATGACCCAGGTATTCCGTTCTGTAGTATATAACTCTCAGTGTTGCCTTCTGCCCATGCATAGCCCAACTCTGTTAAATCCTGTGGTCTCATTCTGTGCAACCCATGGGACAACAGCAGCTCGGTGCAGTCACCTTTGACTGTACTAGGCACTGATGGGCTGCTTTGCAATTCTAGGCATGCAGGATGGGGGATGGTGGGCACCGGAGAGCGAAATGAAACTGCACTCCTCACTCGCTGTTGAGATGGAGGATGCAGAGTTTGTCCAGTAGTAGTTTTGGTGGTCTCGCCTATTCTACGCGGATGATGTCAGGGGAAACAGTGTTTACAAAGCTGTGATTACATCGCTCTACTATTACAATGTACGGGATGCATTTATATTGCAAGTCATTACAACAACTTGTACTAGGGGCGCCAAGGTATTGGAAATGAATTCCAACACCTTCCCTACTGTTTGCGCAAACTGGAGTATCAATAGTAATTAATAGTATTCCTAAGTCCAGCACGCCCCCTAGGGTAAGATGTTCTAATGACTTGAGATGTAAATGCATTGCGTATTAACAACGCGATCATTGTAACAACCGCGTTTTAAAAGCACACAATGTAATGCATTGCGATGTAACGAGACCTATTCGCTGTCAGAGAGTC